>NC_057806.1:477345098-477349995 GCF_018294505.1 Triticum aestivum
GCCCTCCGCCGCCGCCGCCGACACCACCCAGCCCCGCCGGAGCCCCGAGCCCCGCCGGATACGACGAGGTAGCCGCCGCCGCCGGTTTTCCTTAGAAAACCGATTCGGTTTTTTTAGAAAACCCTAGTTTGTTTTTTTAGAATAGATCAGTTTTTCGGTTTATTTATTTAGTGGATGTTCGTCCGTACGTTTGTTTTAGCGAACGGTGTCGTGGTTCCGACTCTGACAGTGATGTAGGGGGGTGAGTATGGAGAGGCTAGATCCTAGCTATTGGGAAGTTGTTACACGCGAGGTTTACGAGTTCAGGCCCTTCTCGGAGGAAGTAATAGCCCTACGTCTCGGAGCCCGGAGGCGGTCGACTGGATTATGCGTGTATGGATTACAGGGGTGCGAACCCTTCATACTGAGGAGGGGGTGGCTTATATAGAGTTCGCCGGCCCCCTCCTGCCCTCAGTAATGCAGGGTTTAAGGTACATTTAAGATTGGGCGTTACTGGTAACGCCTCTAATAAAGTGCTATAATGACCATGAAGACTACTTAACAGCTGACCGTTTGCCTACGGAGTGACTGTAGGTCTCCTGGCAGTCGAGTGATTAGCTTCATGGTCGAGTGGTAGCTTCTTGGTCGAGTGGTAGCTCCTTGGTCGAGTGTCTTGAACCTGTCGAGTGGGGTACCTTCAAGTCGATTGATAAGTGATTTCTTCTAGGGATGTCCTTGGGTAGGGCTCTTTGGACGGGTCCATGCCCCTACCCTAGGTACATAGCTTCATCATTAGCCCCCGAATGGATCGAGGTTAGAGTGGGGAAAGAGTTGGGGATCCTTTCCGACTGGTTCTTTGGGGCTGTATGAGTGCCTCGTTTGGGGTCAGTTGTCACGGATGACCTCATCAACCTCTTTCTGTCGCCTTGATCCATTCCAGGCCTTTCGTCGAGTGAATATCTTTGCTTGCGGCATGCCGAGTGTTGGTGCGAGCGGGATACTCTGTTTTTGGCAGGTGGTTCTGCGGCCCGCGGATCTCACGGGATTCGGATTTTGGGAAGCGCGCGGGACGGGAGCAGCCGCAGTAATCGGAAGTGATAAAGCGGAAAATCCTCGATCCTCGCGTCGCCTTTTCGCCACGTACTGCGCGCGCGTCTACTGCGGGATTTGACTGGACTGCCTGAGCCTACCAGTCAGCCACTCGGGAGCGGCCCCTTATAAGTTGCCGGCTCGGGGTTTCCAAGCCGCGCGCTTCTCTTCTTCTTTCTTCTTCCTTCTTCCTCTCTCCCTTCGCCAGCCCTCCCGTGACCTTCGGCCGTACCCTAGCACCGTTAGCCCGTGTGAGACCTCACCGGCGACGATGGTGAAGGGCAAGACCACTGCTTTGGAGCGCGCGAAGAAGGTGGCGGCGGCGGGGAAAGGAAAGAGGTCTGCACGAGGCGGATCTTCCTCCCGGACCGCCCTGCCCAAGGGTTGGATTCAGGGCGACTGGATGCCATCGGTGCTCCGGCAGGAAGATCTCGACGACATGGTCAAGGGAGGAGCCATTCCCCACGAGGCTGCGCGTCTCCCGGGGGGGAGATCGAACCTTAACCCCGCGACGGTGAGTGTGTGCTCCTCGCCACCCACATCGACCGAGGGTTTTCTCTGCCTCCCCATCCATTCTTCCGGAGCTTCTTGAATTTCTTCGGAGCGCAGCTCCATCACTTTACCCCCAACTCCATAGTCTATCTTGCCGCGTTCATTTCCATGTGCGAGGCCTTCCTGGGTTGCCGTCCGCATTGGGGGCTTTTCAAGCATATTTTTACTTGCCGCTCTCAGTCGGTTAAAAAGGCCAAGTCGAGTGATGAGAAGACGCAAGTGATCCAGCTGTGCGGGGGCCTGGCGATCCAGACGAGGGGGAAGAGTTGTTTCCCCTCTATCACCTTCCCGGAGTCGGTCCTTTTTCCCTCGACCGAGCCGAGAAACATGTCTCTCTGAAAGTCACGCCGGAGGAAAGGGCCCAAGTCAAGGTATTGGCGGGTCGAGTGGTTGAGCTTGTCCGTGAGGGGGTGACTGGGATGGACCTGTTAGAGGTCTTTCTCCAGAGGCGCATCCAACCGCTCCAGGCGCGAGACCACCCGATGTGGCTGTATTCTGGTCTCGACGACACCACTCGGATCCACCCAGAGGAGGTCACCGACGAGATGCTGGAGGGGTGGCTGTCAAGCATCACGGGGAACAAAGACAACCCCCAAGGAGCCAGAAGGGTAATTCCACTCGACAACTCATATGAAGTGGATCAGGTACGTCTTTGTGTCGGATATCTGGCCTTTTGTACTGGTCTTCTTTGGGTCAGTCGATTAACTTTCGTCATGTCTGTTGTCTTCCAGGCGACCACTGAGATGTACTCGATGCCCAACGGGGCACAAGGGTCGACTGAGGAAGGTGAGGGGAGCGGAGGCGAGAGCGGGGACGACCAGGGCGAGTGGGAGTCCGACGGTGAGGGAGAGGAAGGCGACGACATCTTCTCCAGCAAAGAGGAGGAGGAGGCTGAACCTTCTCGCCCGGAGGGGCGATCCAAGCTCACCCACGATCCAGCGCAGGAACGTGGCAAGGCGACTGCTCCTGTTGGGCAGTCGTCGAAACGTCCTCGGACTTCTTCTCCTCCGCCGACCGGGAAGGCTCCCAAGCACCCACGAGCGATGCCATCCAAGCCGCCCAAGGCCTTGCCCAAGATGAAGATAGCTGTTCCCACCATTTCCGGGTAACAATAACACTTGCTTTCCTTTGTCGACTGTGGATGGATCCTTGGTCGATTCACTGGGCCAACTGACTAACTTTCGAGATTTGCAGTGGTGCAACTTCTGAGATCTCCGCCAGGAACGACGACCAAGAGATGGAGGACGCTGTCACCTCCAACCCTGGTACGATCACTGACGTCCTGCTCTCGAGTCGACTAAAACTTTATTGCGACTCTGGTCGATTGAATGTTTTCCTTGCAGCTCCTCCTCGTGTTATTGACCTCCCGGACGACGATGACAACGAACCACTGAGGGTAAAGAGGAAGAAGAGGGCGTTGGCTGGCAAGACTCCGCAATCCACTCCGGCGCCTGAGGCCGTAGTTCGGGACGATGGCGAACCCACTCGGGCTTCCGTAACTTTCGTTGTTCCTCTAACGAGTGTGCGGCCTTCAGCGTCAACTGCGGATCCGTCTTTGCTTTTTGCTGCGTACCCCGTCCCTGAGGACCAAGCGGCTGCTGCGAAGGAGGCTGTACGCCAGGCTGGAATCATGATGGAACAGGTGAAAGTGGCTCGGGAGGCTTGCCAAGCGGCTTATGACGCAAGCTCGGCTCTTCAGAGCAATGTCTAGGTCAGTCGACTTCAACACTTGGTCTGTTTTGATATGTCCTTTGAAGAATCTCTTTTCCGAAGATCTTTAAGTTTGTACACCCACTGGGTGTGTTTGCCAATTCTTGGACGAGTGGGGGCACGCTAAGTGCACCCACTGGGTGTAGTCCCCGAGACTACGGTGGACTGCTGGCAGTCGACTGTAGTCTTTAAATCGAGTCGTTGTAGTTGAGTTTCTTCGCTCTGTCTGATCGGTTCATGTCGAATGGAACGGTATCCTATCGACTGCGGGCAGTCGACGTCTTTCTCTTCTTTTTTTTACTGTGGGGGCACGCCGAGTGCACCCACTGGGTGTAGTCCCCGAGGCTACTGTCGAATGTTTCGCTTCGGCTGTAGTCTTAGAAACTCCATTATTGTCTCTTAGCTGCTCGGAAGCAACTTGTCTTGGACTCGACTTCAGGGGTCGGTCGGGTCCGGTGAAAGATGAAGCTGCCATGAACCTGCTCCAACTGGAATCTCGTGTTGACGGCGTCATGGATTACTTGGCTCGACTAAAGGTTGCCATGACGCGGATCGACCCGACGCTTTGGCCAGAGTCTACGCTCCAGAATGATCTCGAGTCTCTAATGACTCGACTCAACGGAATCCCTGACCGAGTGCAGGAGTGGAAGAAGTCTTCAGCTCGGTGTGGCGCTGACGTGGCTCTGTCTCTGGTCCGCGTCCATTGCAAGGAGGTGCGGGAGGAGAAGCTGGCTGCCATCCAAGTCGCCAACACGAGGAAGCACAACTTCCAGGACTTGATGGAGACATTTATTGCTGCTGCTACCCGTATCGCAGACGGGATCGACTTGGATGAGTCTGTCGCCCCTGCCAGTCCTCCTCCTCCTGAGGAATGAAAAAAAAACTTGCCTCGGAATGCCGAGTGTATTTTGTAATCCGTTAAACTCTGCCTTAAATTTGCCTCGGAATGCCGAGTGGAAGTGTAACGTTTTAAACTCTGCCGAGCCGGGGGCTCGAGTACTTTGATCTGAGGTCTCTGGGACCTTTTTAGGCTTTATTTGAACTTGATTTGTCGTTGAATCTCTTTGTGGATGACCCGTCGAGTGGAATTTGGTCTTCACTCGAAATAACTTTGTGTCTGTGGTGCAGCTCCGAAGGAGAAGGTAGTAGTCGATCTACACCCTGTTACTGCAGAGTGGGACGGAGCGCACATTGTATTTGCGGCAAAGCTCTCCAGGAGGAGGTGGCAGTCGACCTGCCCCTCGTCGTCCTTGGGAAATGAGATGTGTTTCATACTTAGTCGCTGTGCTGTAGCTAAGCCTCCGAGCAGGAGGTTTGCTCTCGCTCGGCAGGATTTCAAACTTAGGCGAGTGCTGACTGCAGCTAAGTCTCTTCGTAGGAGAACTTAGGCGAGTGCTGGACTGCAGCTAAGCCCCCCGAGTGGGAGGTTTGCTCTCCACTCGGTAGGATTTTTCAAACTTAGGCGAGTGCTAACTACAGCTAAGTCTCTTTGTAGGAGAACTTAGGCGAGTGCTGGACTGCAGCTAAGCCCCCGAGTGGGAGGTTTGCTCTCCACTCGGTATGATTT
>NC_057806.1:477650581-477738665 GCF_018294505.1 Triticum aestivum
TCCTTCTCTCGAATCTTCAACTGATGGTATCCCGATCGTAAATCAATCTAAGAAAACACTTTAGCTCCTTGTAGCTGATCAAACAGATCATTGATCATCGGTAGTGGGTACTTATTCTTGATCGTCACTTCATTCAAAGCCCGATAATCAACAACCATCCTTAGGGATTTATCCTTCTTCTCCATCAAAAGTACTGGGGCTCCCCAAGGTGACGAGCTTCTTCGAATGTAACCTTTCTCTAATAACTCCTTGATCTGTTTCTTAATTTCCTCTAGATCATTTGCGGGCATCTGATAGGGTCTCTTGGATATTGGCCCTGTACCTGGCAATAGCTCTATCAAAAACTCAATGTCTCTATCCGGTGGCATGCCTGGTAACTCCTCTGGAAAAACATCCAGAAAGTCCTTCACTACAGGCACTTCCTCCTGAATAACTCCCGTGAGGGCATTCACTTGGCTCCTCCTAGGCACATGCCTAGATACATACTTAATCCTTTTTCCCTCCGGGGTGGTGAGATAAATCGACTTACTAGCATAGTCAATGCTTCCTCCATACTTTGACATCCAGTCCATACCTAATATCACATCCAATCCTTGTGACTCCAAGATAATTAGGTCGGACGGAAAAACATGTGTACCAATGGTTAGGGGTATCTGGTCACACCATCGGCTAGCCATGTACTCTGCTCCAGGTGAACTCACTAGGAGAGGGGTCCTAAGGGTTTGGGTTGGTAGTTTAAACTTATCCACGAATCCCCTTGATATGTATGAATGCGATGCACCAGTATCGAAAAGGACAAGAGCGGTAAATGACTTAACCAAAAACTTACCTATTACCGCGTCCGGCTGCTCTTCAACCTCCTCCACGTTAACGTGATTCACTTGTCCTTTGTTGAATGGATTAGGCTTCTTTCCAGCGCTCCCATTTCCGTTTCCATTCCTTCCTTCAGGGCAATCATTAGCATAGTGCCCTGTCTTCCCGCACTTAAAGCAAGTAACTTGACTTAGGTCTCTTTTGGCGGGTGTGGCTGGGTTGGAGCGGTTCTGATTGTTGTTAGCTCCGTTCCCATTTCCATTCTTAGCACCATTGTGATTATGCGATCCTCCTCCAGTGTGGTTGTGACCTCCATGGTTATGAACAAGTCCTCCCGAGTTCGGGGTTAGGCGAGGTTTCTGCTGAGCTCCTGAGTTATACTTCCCTTGTCCGTACTTCCTCTTACGGCTCTCAATCTGCTGCTGCTTCCCTTCAATCATAAGAGCCTTATCTACCAACTCCTGGTAGTTGTTGAAGGTTGCTACCATCAACTGCATGCTCATCTCATCACTTAGCCCTTCCATAAACTTCTCTTGCTTCGCGGCATCTGTGGCCACATCATCAGGGGCATAGCAAGATAACTTGCTAAACTCATCCAGTACTGAGGCATAGTACGGTTCCCCTGGCGTCAGTTGTGGAACTCCCACTTCTTCATCTGCATAGCTCCAGTTAAGACATGAGATGTGCGGAAAGCTTGCTGAAATTCGTCCCATGTCTCCATGGCTACAGGGTAGGTGACAGTGTAATTCTCCAACCATGATGCTGCTGGTCCATCCAACTGATGTGCGGCAAAATTCACCTTATTAGCATCAGTGCAGCCTGCAGTGGTTAACTCCCTTCCAATCCTGTGGAGCCAATCATCTGCAACTATAGGCTCGGTGCTACTGGAAAACACCGACGATTGTAACCTTAGAAAGCGGGCTAGGTTGTCCACTGGTGGCGGGTTGTTGTTGTTGTTGTTGCCCTGGTTCTGAACTAGCAATTGCATCAAAGTATTCTGCTGCTGGATCAACTGTGTGAGCTCCGGTGGGAAAGCAAAACCGGGGTCACGTCTCGGAGGCATCTGATGGGTTTAGATGGAAGAGATCAGAATAGAAAAGGGGTCTAATGAGAAAGCACTACCCATATGCACATGAGACAAACACAATCATTTCACTCAATCAATCAAGCAAGGGCATACAAGCGGTCTAGAACTATCGCAAAAGTGCTCAACTACTACTAAATACGTGGGGGAATACTACTAATATATGGTGGTCATCTAGAAATTTTGATCGGTGGAAGACTCCATGATGTCTGCTCCAGCTTCGTCTTCAAAGTCATCCTCACTAGGATCGGAATCGGTGTCGTCGATGATGATGTAGTTGTCCAGGTAAGTGGAATTGTCGTCTTCTACTCCCGGTGCTGGTCCTCCCATGAATACTCCGATCTTCTTAACTAGGTCGCCATTCTTCTCCAGTAGTGTCTTGATTTGCTCCTCATATCCATCGTGTGTAAACTTGAGTTCTTCCTCCAGCTCGATGATCCTAGTCTTTTCCTTCTTCAAGTCCATCATGTCTGCGCACATCCGGTTCTCCTGACGTCGAATGTGCTGGTTTAACTCCTGGATGAAAGCTGCAATGGATCTATCCTTCTTGGTGCTGATTACTTCCCATTGCTCGTCTCGGCACCCACATATCTGGTAGATAGTGTCCTTGAGTTCCCGGTTGTAGACTTCTCCAATGCGTCCCATGGTGATGTGAGCTGCCATACTCTTTCCTAAACTCCGGGTTGGTGCATCGAAGGAAAACTCTATGGGTTTAGTGACTGGCATGAAGGTCCTTCCTGGAACTTGTACTTGAATCATCCAGCGCTCCTCCTCTATTAAGGTGGTGTTGTACGTCCCGGTGAAGCTTGGTATTCCAATGTTCAAGTACCTAGTGACTTCCTTCAGGTGGCGTCCAAATGGTGTGTCTTCATCCGGTTGTGCAAACTTGTTCCTTGCATCCGCCATCCTAAAGAGTAGAAAATGGAGAGGAGTCAGAAATGAGAAGAGAAGTGTGACCTATGGTTTAGCTTAGTGGTTGTGTCCTACACTCAGCGTGTGCTCTGATACCATCTTGTAGCGACCTGACCTCAAACAGTCAAGTCTCTGTGCTTCAGTGTCATCCCTGGATCGGTAATGCTGACACACACAGTACTCGAAGGATTTATAACAGAGTAGCAATCACACAATTATTACATCGAATATCTCGAAAGAGAACTTATTACAATAATATGGCTTAAGGCCATCTAATGCGATAACAGCGGAAGGCTTGGAAGATAAGTGAGTCCATCAACTCCAACGGCATAGCTGAGCTGCACGGCAACGACCTAACGAACCTTACTCCTCGTCTGAAAAGTCTGCAACATAATACGTTGCAGCCCGAGAACGGGTCAGCACATGGAATATGCTGGCAATGTAACACAGTAGAGCAAGAACAGAATAATGCTATCACTACATGCATATTTGGCTGGTGGAAAGCTCTATGGTTATAATTTTTGCGAAAAGCCAATTTTTCCCTACAACAAAGGAATAGATTTTAATTTAACTATCATGGTGGTTGAACAAATATTGAGAAGGTAACCCCAACTCAATCCCAATTAAAGTAATTAACAACCCAACAATATTAATTAAGAGTGATGAGATACATGTGATAACCCAAGTACTAGATACTCAAGATTGTCCATAACCGGGGACACGGCTAACCATGATTAGATTGTACACTCTGCAGAGGTTTGCGCACTTTTCCCCACAAGACTCGATCGCCTCCGTTGGATTTCTCGCACTACATGGTGTTTGAGAAACAGATGAACGAGACATAGTCTTTTAGAAACATTAATTCTCTACTCCGGGTAGACCATACCAAACCTACAAAACCCACTACCTGCTGATCCACCTCTTCAAGAGCTTCACGTAACTTACTCAACTATGCTAGAGCCCATAATAGCTTGTGTCTGCACACGGAAGTTTCTAGCATGAATCATCTCAGTTCCCTTTGAGCCTGGGTGGCGGTCCATAGGAAGATCACACGGGTACCCCAGGATTTCCAAAAAAAGACAACACTGGGTTCCCCAGGTGCCTCAATCCACCAGATGTGTATTCAAGTTGCCACCTTAAGTTGAACCATTAATTAATAACCTCACATATGTCATGGATTTCACTCAAACCCAAACCACGTCTACGAGCATAGCATAGCAATAAGCAACACGCAGAAGTAACTCCCAAGGGTTTTGATAGTAACAAGGTAATAGGTTCTACCTCAACAACTACTTCCCAACCCACAAGTTAATGACATCCTAATCATGCAATGTTTGAGGATTGGAACTAATGCATAAAAACTGTGTATGAAAAGAGTATGATCAATGTGTTACTTGCCTTGCTGACGATCCGCGAAACCTAGGGATTTGTAGTAGCACGCTTCGCACTCCGGGTGTTCTATCGCAAACAAACAATAACATACATAAGCAACAAGCAAAGAAACACGGGTAAATCTCAAATAAGAGAGGTTGACCAGAAAGTTCAACTTAAGAACTCCGGTTATCAAAAAGAATCAAATCAAACGGAGCAACGAAACTCAAACGGCGAAAGAAACAAGATCCGTTTATTAATCTGAACTAAGGTCAAATTTTACAGTACCAAAATCTTGTTTAAGTTGATTAAATAGAAAGAGGGTCTCGAGATGAAGATGTAGGCGCTTGAATCGCCTGATTCCGACTAACGAGCGAAAAGATAAACAGAAACTAAGATCGGATCAGAAATCGCGATCGAGAATAATCGCGGATAAATCCGATAAAAAAGAAAACTGACGAACAGACTAATGAACGAGCGTTCGTTAGCTGTAACTAACGGGCGAAAACCGTTTGTTAGAACGAACGTACGAACGAACGTCCACTAATTAGAAGAACCGAGAAAAACCGATGATCCAAAAAAAGAATCTAGGGTTTCTAAAAAAAACCGAACGGTTCTTTTAAAAAAACCGGCGGCTCGGGTCCGGCGCGGTACCTCCAGCGAGGAGGGGCGCGGCGGCAGGTGGCAGCGGCGGTGGCAAGCGCGGGCGGCGGTGGCTGGCGCGGGGCGGCGGCGATGGTGTGGTGGTGGGGGTCGGGGTGGCGAGTATATAAAGGGGGTGGGGCGGCGACTTGGGGAAGGGGCAAGGCGCGGTGGAGGTGGAGTCTGGCTCGGACTCCCGTCCGAGTCAGCGGCGGGGGCGGCGCGCGCGCGGAGGTGACGGCTCGCGGAGCTGGGCCGGCGGCGTGGCTGGGTTTCGGCCCAGTCAGGCACGGAGAGTTTTAAAAAAATAATTTCACCAACAAAAATAAAATCCTAGAAAATAAAAATAAAATCTAAAAATGCCAAAATAAATTTTCACCGTCTAAATGAAATATTTAGAACGAGATGAACATTTTCTTGGCCCTAAAATGCAATTTTGAAAACGTGCAATTTTTCTAAATGCAAATAAAATCCAAATAAAATCGAAAATAAATGATTTAAATATTTTTCCTCCAATATTTCAATTATTTTGGAGAAGTCATTTTATCTCCTCTCATTTATTTTAAAATGGAATATTTTTCAGAGAGAAAAATTATTAAAATCAAAAATCCTCGTTTCATTATCTGATAAAAATCAAATATGAAAACCGGGAAATCCCCAACTCTCTCCGAGGGTCCTTGAGTTGCTTAGGATTTTGAGGATTGCGAAACGAAAACACAATAAAATATGATATGCATGAATGACCTATGTATAACATTCCAAATTGAAAATTTGGGATGTTACACCTATTAACCTAGAGTCCAGTGTAAGTTTCTGTTTTTTCCTTGTTTTTGAGTATCGCAGAAAAGGAAAACCAAACGGAGTCCAATTGACTTGAAACTTGAAGAAGCTTATTTTTGGACCAGAAGAAGGCCATGGAGTAAAAGAGTTGGGTCGGGAGAGTCCCAGGCTGCCCACAAGGGTGGGGCGCGCGCCCACCCCCTGGGCGCGCCTCCCTACCTCGTGGATAGCCCGGAGACCCACCTGACTTGTTCTCGACGCCAAAACCTCTTATATATACTAAAACTTCCAAAAAGAAACCTAGATCGGAAGTTCCTCCGCCAGAAGCCTCCATAGCCACCGAAAACAAATCTAGACCCGTTCCGGCACCCTGCTGAAGGGGGGGAATCCCTCTCCGGTGGCCATCTTCATCATCTCGGTGCTCTCCATGACGAGGAGGGAGTAGTCCACCCTCGGGGTTGATGGTATGTACCAGTAGCTATGTGTTTGATCTCTCTCTCTCTCTCTCTCGTGTTCTTGAGGTGGTACGATCTTGATGTATCGCGAGCTTTGCTATTATACTTGGATCTTATGATGTTTCTCCCCCTCTACTCTCTTGTAACGGATTGAGTTTTCCCTTTGAAGTTATCTTATCGGATTGAGTCTTTAAGGATTTGAGAACACTTGATGTATGTTTTGGTGATCAACTTGTGAGTTTCGTGACCTCGTGAACTTATGCATAGGGGTTGGCACACGTTTTCGTCTCGACTCTCCGGTAGAAACTTTGGGGCACTCTTTGAAGTTCTTTGTGATGGTTGAATAGATGAATACGAGATTTTGTGATGCATATCGTATAATCATACCCACGGATACTTGAGGTGACATTGGAGTATCTAGGTGACATTAGGGTTTTGGTTGATTTGTGTCTTAAGGTGTTATTCTAGTACGAACTCTTGAATAGATCGATCAAAAAGAATAACTTTGAGGTGGTTTCGTACCCTACCATAATATCTTCATTCATTCTCCACTATTAGTGACTTTGGAGTGACTCTTTGTTGCATGTTGAGGGATAGTTATATGATATAATTATGTTATTATTGTTGAGAGAATTTGCACTAGTGAAAGTATGAACCCTAGGCCTTGTTTCCTAGCATTGCAATACCGTTTACGCTCACTTTTACCACTTGCTACCTTGCTGTTTTATATTTTCAGATTACAAAAACCTATATCTACCATCCATATTGCACTTGTATCACCATCTCTTCACCGAACTAGTGCACCTATACAATTTACCATTGTATTGGGTGTGTTGGGGACACAAGAGACTCTTTTTTATTTGGTTGCAGGGTTGCTTGAGAGAGACCATCTTCATCCTATTCCTCCCACGGATTGATAAACCTTAGGTCATCCACTTGAGGGAAATTTGCTACTGTCCTACAAACCTCTGCACTTGGAGGCCCAACAACGTCTACAAGAAGAAGGTTGTGTAGTAGACATCAAGCTCTTTTCTGGCGTCGTTGCCGGGGAGGTTAGCGCTTGAAGGTATATCTTTAGATCTTGCAATCGAATCTTTTAGTTTCTTGTTTTATCACTAGTTTAGTCTATAAAAGAAAATTACAAAAATGGAATTGAGGATACCTCATATGCTTCATCTTTTTAATGTCTTCCATGAAAATAAGGATTCCGATAATTGTGCCAAAGTGTTAGAAGAAGAATGCATTAGAAGTTTTGGCACTAAATCTTTGTATGATGAGCATGATTGCAATGTTGTTAGTATGAATTCCTTGGATATCTATGATGCTAATAATATGCAAAGCCACAAGCTTGGGGATGCTATGTTTGATGAAGATGATATTTTTTGTCCCCCAGGTTTTGATGAGCAAATTTATTTTGATGATAGCATGCCTCCTATTTATGATGATTATATTGATGAAAGAGTTTCAACTTTAGGAAGTAATGATCTCACTATTTTGGAGGGCGATGAATCTTATTGTGATAATTATAAAAGTGGATTAGGAGAGGTCATGACTTTATTTAGTAATGATTCCACTATTTCGGAAGAGGTTCCAATTGATTATGAGAACAAAGTTGCTATTTATGATGATTATTGTGATGACTTTTATGCTATTAAGAATAATGATAACCATGAAAATTGTCATCATGATTTTAGTTTTCAATTGGATTATGCCTCACATGGTAATCATTATGTTGAGTTTGCTCCCACTATTATTCATGAGAAGAAATTCGCTTATGTGGAGAGTAATAAAATTTATATGCTTGGGGATCATGAAAAGAATGCTTTATGTGATGGTTATATTGTTGAATTCATTCATGATGCTACTGAAAATTATTATGAGGGAGGAATATATGCTTGTAGGAATTGCAATAATATCAAGCTTCCTCTCTATGTGCTTAAAGTTTTAAAGTTATGCTTGTTTTGCCTTCCTATGCTAGTTGATTATTGTTCCCATAAGTTGTTTAATCACAAAATCCCTATGCATAGGAAGAGGGTTAGACTTAAATGTGCTATTTATATTCTTCATGATGCTCTCTTTATGTTTCAATTCTTATCTTTTATGTGAGCATCATTGAAATCATCATGCCTAGCTAGGGGCGTTAAACGATAGCGCTTGTTAGGAGGCAACCCAATTTTATTTTTGTCCTTTGCTTTTTGCTCCTGTGTAGTAACAAATAATTCATCTAGCCCCTGTTTATATGTGGTCTTATGTTTTAATTAGTGTTTGTGCCAATTAGAACCTTTGGGAAGACTTGGGTGAAGTCTTTGCAATCTTGCTCTAAAAAACATAAACTTTTGCGCTCACGTGATTAGCTGCCTTTTTTACTGGAGAGTGCGATTAGTTTGACTCTTTTTGAACATGATTAATAGATAAATTACCCACGTCCAGAAATTTATTTTAGAATTTTTGGGGTTCCATAAGTATACGTTTGATCTAGATTACTACAGACTATTCTGTTTTGACAGATTCTGTTTTCTATGTGTTGTTTGGTTATTTTGATGAATCTATGAGTAGTATCAGAGGGTATGAACCATAGATAAGTTGGAATGCAGTAGATATTATACCAATATGAATTTAGAATGAGTTCACAACAGTACCTAAGTGGTGATTTATTTTCTTATCCTAACGGAGCTTACGAGTTTTCTGTTAAGTTTTGTGTTGTGAATTTTTCAAGTTTTGGGTAAAGATTCGATGGACTATGGAATAAGGAGTGGCAAGAGCCTAAGCTTGGGGATTCCCAAGGCACCCCAAGGTAATTGTCACAGCCCCAGATCAGCCCTTGTTTGTTTTTGTTTTAGCATCTATGCAACATGTTTAAATTTTATGAAATTTGAAATGGGGATGACCAAGCCCTAGCACCAAAGCATTGCAAATAGGTTCAACTTCAAAATATTTTCACAGAACCCAAATTGGTTTGCAAAAATGTTCATGATTACTGGAAAAGGGTGAAAACCATATCCAGAGATGATGGATATTTTTCCAAGACATTTTTGGATTTTTGAATAAACCATATTGTATTTGACTTTGGGCATTTAAATACTATAAATAATTTAAATGTTCAAATAAATGTTGGAAATTGTTAAGGGTCACTGAAATAATTCAGAAAGCACCCATAATTATTTCCAGGATTTTATAGAATGATTTGATATTTTAAATCAAATCAAAAACAAATTGCAGAAATAGAAAAGAGAAACAGAACAGAAATAAAAGAGAGAAGGACTACCTGACGCTCACCTGGTAGCCCACCTGGCCCAGCAGCACGGCCCAGCCCATCTCCACCCCCCCCCCTGTCGTCTTCCTCCCTGCCAGGAGGACAGACACCGCGACGCCGCCGCGCGCGCCACCTCCTGCTTCCCCTGGCCACCTCCTGTTTCCTCCCCGAGCCCTCTAGCGACGCCACGGAGTCGTCCCCGGCCGCTATCCCTCTCTCTGCTCGCTCTGGCTCTCTCCCTCTCTCAATTTGGAGCACCACCGAGAGCCACCAGAGGGCGCCGCCGTCGCATCCATAGCCACCGGCCACCCCTCGCCCTTCCGATGAGCTCAGGAGCTCCGTTCCGACCCCATGAAGCTCCACCACGACGCATGCGACGCCGGGTGCCCTGTAGCCACGCCATCACCGCCATCTTCTTCGTCACGGCCGGCAATCACCGCCGTTCGATTCGCCGCCGACAGGACGTCCCTGAGCCCACTTAGCGTCTCGTCCGACTCCCGTGAGCTCCTCTTCTCTTCCCCTCACTCCGCGCACTTGATTTCGTCCCCTAGCTCCATCCTCCACCACGGCCGAAGCTCGCCGCCGCCGTGCCTCGTCGCCGTCGTGGCCACAGCCACCCCAGCTCGTATCCGAGCCCACCGACGGGCTCACCGCGATCTCAGGAGTCCGTAGCACGCCCCAGCTCCTCCTGCCGTGCTCCTTAACCCCGACCCTGAGCTCGCCCGAGCTCCGGCCGCCGCCGAGGTCGACGCCGTGCTCAACTCCGGCCACCTCGCGGCCTCCCGTCCGTTCCTTTGGATGCGTAGGAGCAAGAGCTTCTCCCTAGTCCCTCAGCGCGCCAAACCACCGCTCGTAGCGCCAAACCCGCCACCACCCGAACTCCGGCCGCCGCCGTCGTCATGATTGTCGTCGCCTCCGGCCACCCTAGCTTCTCCCGTTGGCCCTGTTAGATGCGCGCGGGCCTGGGCATCCTGTAGAGCCCCTCTGCCGCTCTTTTGGTCATCGGGGGGTGAATCCCGACGCTCTCCGCCGTCCCTGGCCTCGCCGGCGATGAGCCTCGGGTCAACTCCGGCGAGTTGACCCGGGTTTGACCCCCCCTGGGTCGATGACAGGTGGGGCCAGCCCCCCTGTTAATTAGTTTAGTTTATTTTAATTTATTTAGCCACTGTTTCACTGCCATGTGGGCCCGAGGCCCTGCTAATTTGGTTTAGGTACTAATTAAATTTTAGCTAACCCACTGACCCGCTGACTGTGGGCCCCAGCCCTTCTAATTACGTTAGTTAAGAATTAACTAAACCCTGTTTAGTTCCTGTGTCACTGACGTGTGGTCCCCACACGTCAGGTTTGACTGGACCAGCCCAGTTGACCCTGCTGACGTCACTGTGACGTGGGGCTGACGCAATAAGTATTTTCTGGATTTAAAAATAATCAGGAAATTCCAGAAAATAGCTAAAACTTCAATAAATCATAGAAATTCAACCGTAACTCCAAATTAAATAATTTATATATGAAAAATTATCAGAAAAATTCAAGGAATCCATCTGTACCATTTTCATGCATGTTAGAACAACTTATAGCTGCTGTTTAGCACAAATCAATTAAATGGCATTTGAATAATCACATATGGAGTTTGAATTTGAATCTTGTATTCAAACCAACTTCATTTAATCTGTTGCTAGTTGCATTAGCCCAAAACACATTCATTTTGCCATGTCATGATCATGCATCATATTGTGCATTGCATTGATTGTGTTCCCTTCTGTGTTGCCGGTATTTGTCCCCTCTCGATAGACGTGATACCGATGATGTGATCGTTGACACTGATGAAGACTCAATGTTATCTTCAGAAGTGCCAGGCAAGCAAAACCCCCTTGTTCATTCCGATAAAATCCCACTCTCTCGCTCCTGCTCTCTTTTACTGCATTAGGACAACATCGATTCATCTGTTACTTGTTGCGGTAGCTGAACCCCTTTATCCTTTGCATGACCTGTCATTGCCACAGTAAATAGATGAAACCCACTAGCATGAGTAGGAGTTGTTTGAGCCCTGATGTGCCTACTCATTTATGTTTGTTGTCATGCCTGCTACTGCTTAGAGTTGAGTCAGGTCTGATTCATCGGGAATGAATCATAGGCGTGTGAACATGTCCTACTGTGTGTGAGCTAAGTGTGTGAACACGATTTGGTAAAGGTAGCGGTGAGAGGCCATGTAGGAGTACATGGTGGGTTGTCTCATTGCAGCCGTCCTCAGGAACTGAGTTCTGTGTTTGTGATCCATGATTCAGCTACTACCACGCATTGGGCCCGAAACCAATGGACCCTCTCGGCTTCTTGATCACCCTTGTCCTCTGTCCAGGAGTTGCAAGTAGTTTCTGGTGTTTGTAGTATGCTGGAGGCCGTGCGCAGCGCTGACCGTAGGGGTGGGCTGTGATGCGGTAGGCACGTGGCACGGTGTACCGGGCGCCCGTTTGGTGTCTCGGGAACCCTGTTCACATCGTTTGGGGCTGTGAGCGAAATTCCGGCCGGATCTCCTCATGGATGGAACCCGAATAGGCGATAAACCTGGACTAGAGACTTGAGTGTCTAGGTAGGCCGTGGCCGACACCCACGTTGGGCTTCCGCTTGAAGGTTGCCGAGTACATGTCGTGTAAACGGCGGTAAGTGGTGAGAGCGTGTGTGAAGAAGTACACCCCTGCAGGGTTAACATCATCTATTCGAATAGCCGTGTCCGTGGAAAAGGACTTCTGGGTTGCTTATATCAGTTCATAGACAAGTGAAAGTGGATACTCTAAAATACGCAAGATAAGCGTGAGTGCTATGGATGGCGTCCTCGTAGGGAGACGGGAGCGGATCCATAGTGGTGTATTGATATGGTGAATATGTGGACTCGTGTGCGCCACCTCAAAAGAGTTACTTGCAGTCGTAGTTCAGGATAGCCACCGAGTCAAAGCTGGCTTGCTGCAGTTAAACCCCACCATCCCTTTGTTGATAATGATGCATATGTAGATAGTTCTGATGTAAGTCTTGCTGGGTACATTTGTACTCACGTTTGCCTATTTATGTTTTTGCAGAGAGACTTCAGTCTCACTAGTATTTCCGCGTGGTCTTCGACGTTTAGCTTGTTACCTCAGCTACGATCTTGTGCCTCGGCAGGATCTGGTAGATAGTCAGGCTTCTCAGCCTTTTTCATTTATAGATGTTTGTACCCAGACATGATAGCTTCCGCTTGTGCTTTGACTTGTATACTCTGAGTGTTGGGTCATGAGACCATGTTTGTAATATCTCGCTCCTCGGAGCCTATTGATAAAATACCTGAGTTATAGAGTCATGTTGTGATGCTTCGTTGTATTTGCACATATCGAGCATATTGTGTGTATGATTGAAATGCTTGGTATGTGTGGGATCTGACTATCTAGTTGTTTATCTTTAGTAGCCTCTCTTACCGGGAAATGTCTCCTAGTGTTACCGCTGAGCCATGGTAGCTTGCTACTGCTCTGGAACACTTAGGCTGGCCGGCATGTGTCCTTCTTCGTTCCTGTGTCTGTCCCTTCGGGGAAATGTCACGCATTGAGTATCGGAGGCCTGTTAGCCCGCTACAGCCCGGTTTACCGGAGTCCTGCTAGCCCAGTGCTATAGCCCGGACCCACTTGCTGATGACCGACACGTTCGATGCTGGGTCATGGATGCCTGTCCCTGTAAGTCTGTGCCACTTTGGGTTTACGACTAGTCATGTCAGCCCGGGCTCCTTATCATATGGATGCTAGCGACACTATCATATACGTGAGCCGAAAGGCGCAAACGGTCCCGGGCAAAGGTAAGGCGACACCCGTGGGGATACCGTGCGTGAGGCCGCAAAGTGATATGAGGTGTTACCGGCTAGATCAATGTGACATCGAGTCGGGGTCCTGACAGCGTTGGTATCAAAGCTTGACTGCCTGTAGGATTACCAAGCCAAACTGGTCGAAGTTGAGTCTAGAAATTCTTTAGTTATATGTAGGGGAATTGATTGTGGGATGGAACGTAAGGCTCTTTTACTCCTTATACCTCATGGCCTTCTGATCTGAGTCATCATCTTCTCTTCTACGGGGATTAAGAACTAGGCTATCTCTTCTTTCTATTAGGATCACGTGTTACTAATCAGTGGACTTATAAGATTGTTGGATTTAAGTCTCAGTTCGGTTCCTGCTACTTCCGTATGTTAATTGTTGATCTCGAAACCTTGATATTGTGCTTCTGAGTGGTTATGCCACCATTTTTGTGAATGTCTCAAATCTTTTCTGAGCATTTATAGCCGTTATGCTGTCCGAGTCTTCCCAGGTTTCTAAGTAGTCTGATGCATTTGCAAATCCTTTCTTCCCGTTTCAATATTCCCATGGGCCAGATTAACCACACTAATCAGCGAGTTGAGGTACTCCGTTACCTTGACATATATGTTGGAGATATTATTATGACCCTAGGTGTCTTAGGGGATCATCTAGTAATTTAGCCATGATTTGTGTTCCCAGTGTGATGATTCTGGCCATCATTCTCGAAAGCATCCCGTGATGCTACTTAGTAATAGGTATTCTGTTCCTGGGTTCTTGAACCCGAGATTCACTCTACCTACTTCATGTTGATAGTAATTGCTAGTGCCTTTAGGATATTAGTAACCTTTGCGATAGTCCTTGAAGTCCATGGTATCTTCTTCTTTCAAATACCATGAACTACTTATGGCAGAAGTTCCTCGTTGAACTGAAATATCACAACAGGATTATTCTTGATGAGTTCTCCATTATATATTGTGGCTCTGCCAGTTCTACCTTTCTGCATGGGTTATCCGGAAGAGATATGTTGAACTTGGTTCGACATACTAATCTATGCATCCACAACTCAGAAAATTATATGTTCCTTTGAGTTGTTCTCTTTAGTTGCATTCCGACCGTCGTCTATCAATTGATAGTCAAGAGTATGCGTGCATTCATTCATCGATGCCTGTTACTCTTGTGGTCCGTCAAGCCATTCTATTCCAGAGAGTGACTTGGAGAAAACAAACTCCAGTACCTCATCCATATTTAGGATTGGGTCAAAGTAGTTGTGTTCCGCAGATCAAGTTACAATCCAGCTTCTGGTCTGCTCTACCCTGAAGTATTACCTTCTTTATAACAGGAATTTCATGAGAATTGCACCACCTTTGGTGAATTCTTGATATAGTGATACTTCACGCCATCCTTTTTCATTCCTCGGTTCCGTGTTGTTGCAGCCGGAGTGCCGACAAGTGAATCATGATGTGTGAAATCAATACTCCTAGCAACTCCGTTGCTTGGTAGTTAAATGGACAATAACGTCATCCTTAGCGAGTTGACTATTGAATCATCACCCTAAGGTTGATTGTGCTACCTAGTCCATTTTCCTGGTGCACTCCTCGATTGATGAGATAGGATTTGTTAAGTCCTCGCTCATTTGATCATATCGTCTTGCCCTCAAAAGCGAGATTGTTCTCGAGCTTAGTAACATATCGGTGGTTTGTGATTTTCCAAATATCTTCTCGGAAGTATCACCAGGTCGTCACCTGACCGTTATGTTGAGCTCGTGATCAAGTTGGTTTCTTATGAACCACCTTCTCTCCAAGAATCGGTGTTAGATATCCCTGAGCTAGTTGGTTAAGCTAGACAACAACTTGGAGAGTTGGAAGATAAAAGCTTGCCTGACTTAGTTCGTTCCAAAGGGATATTCTTGTGTAGTGTGTGTTGAAGAAAGATGATATCTTCATCGATTGGTCCTTGTGATCAGTTGCTGGACCTATTGTCTTATCAATCCTTTGATTTGAGTGTGGGCTATCGTCAAATCAAATCAGTACCAACGATGCTCGTAATGTTGTCTTATTCGTGGTTGATCCCTCGAGCATACAGCATTACATCTTTGGTCTGACCAATGCTATCACCGCGTTCACTTAACTATGGAATGCCTTTTAAAAGGAAACCCGGATGAATTGTTGTTGAGCCCATTGACAACATCCTTATCTCCTCCATGATTTTGTTGAACATTAAGCTAGTGTTGGAAACTTTTGAAAGCATTTTTTCATGCTAGTTCATGAAGCATATGTTCGGATGTAAGTAGTGACTTCCTTTAATTCATGTGCATCTGATGCAAGTTGCCGCCATGGATTCGAGAAAGTCAATGTTGCTTTCTTTGGAATCATTCCAAATCAGTCATGCACACGTGCGAAGAATGCTGTGGTTTGAAGACTTGCAACCTTCAATCTATATGTATCCCTAGCACACCAAGCCACTGATTGATTTGTTCAAGGAGAAGGAGTTCCTTCATAAGAGCTAATCCGGACTTATGAAAGAACGTCGATATCCTCGCTGATGGTTCCCAACCAGAACTCGTTAGTGTTTTATCGTAAGACTACCATGTGGGCATGCTTGTCTGGGACAACGTGTTCACATATTTGTAGTAGAACCAGCTCATGTTTTGGAGCTTGCTATCGTAGTTCATCTCCCGAGAATCCCGCAACGTCATCTCGTCGATTTGTGTTGCAAACTTTCGTTTTTCTTCCTAGACTCGATGAGTCTGGAATATCCTGACACCAACCAGATCTGAATCTCAAGCAGATGTGATGGTTGGAATATTTCCCAAGAATTATAATATTGGTCGCGCGATAACCGGTAAAGTGGATGTCGTGGCCAACACACCCAGCCGAAAGACCTGTTATTATAATATCTTGATTGATGAAGTTGGCCACCTTCCCATAAGGACTTCGTAGGATTTACTCTCTAGTTGTGCCTTATGATTTGTTGTGTTCCCGAAGTCCGACCTTTTACTTGATGTTCTAGTTATCAAACCGTATCTATGAATGGGATACACTAGCACATCAAGGAGAACATTAGAAGCGGAGTGCTAAATGTCTCTCGGTCGATCATCCAGATTTTATTTCCTTGGCCCCGCCAAGGGTGAAATCTGAGAAGGTGTTATCTTCCTTTGCATCTGCATCCTCCATCACCATTCATCATGGTAGTAAGTTGTGTTGCCAGGATCCTTGACACGGATATTGGTAGAATCTTGATGAATATGGAAATGCTCAAGTTCTTGAGAGCACGCACAAGCACTACGAGTTATAATCGGCACTAACTGGGATTCCTCTCAGTTTCCTCGGCAATGCTATGACCTTTTCAGACAGTGAATTCACTCCCTATTGTTGGGTTCTTCCCTAGTTACCAGAATCATTCCAGCATTTGCATTTTGTTCCCCAGCTTGCACCGCCAATGTGCTATTCAACCATGGGTCCCTTCCATTTCCGGTGATAAGCAAATTCATCCATTACGTTGTCTTCAACAAGGTAATCCACATCATCCAAGTCCAAGTATGCCATTCTACCGACCCCCGCCAATCGATTGCTGTGATTTGCCTTAGGCTGATATAGAGAGTCTCAATGATCTTTATATCAAAGGTAATTCTTTTTGCCACTTAAGGGGATATTTCTATGAGTCACCCTCCCTAAGGTGCATCATTATGGTGTCATGGCAACTCAACTCCTCGCTACGTGACAATCATTTACCACATTCTTGAGTCTGGAATTGTTGTCTACCTAGTGAACCTTTGTCATCTGCTTCACTCCAATTCCTATGGAGGTGTACTTCGTCTCTCAGCTCGAGAGATGTTGTTATGTCCCATTCCGTGAGTTAATCCTGAGTTGTTCGACCTTCGAGAAGAACGATTCTTTTAGGGTCTTTCCTCTCCTCTCGTTGTCATGTTAGTTGGAGTTCTCAAGGCAAGACTTCGAGACAATGATGGTGATCGAAACAACGTTCCTATGAAGTGCAACCTGGATCGTGAAGATTGTGCTAGTTTGCGCTCCCCCTTCACCTTACCCTACACTTGAATCTCGGGACGAGATTTTTGTTTAGTGGGGGTGAGCTGTCACAGCCCCAGATCAGCCCTTGTTTGTTTTTGTTTTAGCATCTATGCAACATGTTTAAATTTTATGAAATTTGAAATGGGGATGACCAAGCCCTAGCACCAAAGCATTGCAAATAGGTTCAACTTCAAAATATTTTCACAGAACCCAAATTGGTTTGCAAAAATGTTCATGATTACTGGAAAAGGGTGAAAACCATATCCAGAGATGATGGATATTTTTCCAAGACATTTTTGGATTTTTGAATAAACCATATTGTATTTGACTTTGGGCATTTAAATACTATAAATAATTTAAATGTTCAAATAAATGTTGGAAATTGTTAAGGGTCACTGAAATAATTCAGAAAGCACCCATAATTATTTCCAGGATTTTATAAAATGATTTGATATTTTAAATCAAATCAAAAACAAATTGCAGAAATAGAAAAGAGAAACAGAACAGAAATAAAAGAGAGAAGGACTACCTGACGCTCACCTGGTAGCCCACCTGGCCCAGCAGCACGGCCCAGCCCATCTCCACCCCCCCCCCCCTGTCGTCTTCCTCCCTGCCAGGCGCGCGCGCCACCTCCTGCTTCCCCTGGCCACCTCCTGCTTCCTCCCCGAGCCCTCTAGCGACGCCACGGAGTCGTCCCCGACCGCTATCCCTCTCTCTGCTCGCTCTGGCTCTCTCCCTCTCTCGATTTGGAGCACCACCGAGAGCCACCGGAGGGCGCCGCCATCGCATCCATAGCCACCGGCCACCCCTCGCCCTTCCGATGAGCTCAGGAGCTCCATTCCGACCCCATGAAGCTCCACCATGACGCATGCGACGCCAGGTGCCCTGTAGCCACGCCATCACCGCCATCTTCTTCGTCATGGCCGGCAATCACCGCCGTTCGATTCGCCGCCGACAGGACGTCCCCGAGCCCACTTAGCGTCTCGTCCGACTCCCCGTGAGCTCCTCTTCTCTTCCCCTCACTCCGCGCACTTGATTTCGTCCCCTAGCTCCATCCTCCACCACGGCCGAAGCTCGCCGCCGCCGTGCCTCGTCGCCGTCGTGGCCACAGCCACCCCAGCTCGTATCCGAGCCCACTGACGGGCTCACCGGGATCTCAGGAGTCCGTAGCACGCCCCAGCTCCTCCTGCCGTGCTCCCTAACCCCGACCCCGAGCTCGCCCGAGCTCCGGCCGCCGCCGAGGTCGACGCCGTGCTCAACTCCGGCCACCTCGCGGCCTCCCGTCCGTTCCTTTGGATGCGTAGGAGCAAGAGCTTCTCCCTAGTGCCCTCAGCGCGCCAAACCACCGCTCGTAGCGCCAAACCCGCCACCACCCGAACTCCGGCCGCCGCCGTCGTCATGATTGCCGTCACCTCCGGCCACCCTAGCTTCTCCCGTTGGCCCTGTTAGATGCGCGCGGGCCTGGGCATCCCGTAGAGCCCCTCCGCCGCTCTTTTGGTCATCGGGGGGCGAATCCCGACGCTCTCCGCCGTCCCTGGCCTCGCCGGCGACGAGCCTCGGGTCAACTCCGGCGAGTTGACCCGGGTTTGACCCCCCCCCCCTGGGTCGATGACAGGTGGGGCCAGCCCCCCTGTTAATTAGTTTAGTTTATTTTAATTTATGTAGCCACTGTTTCACTGCCATGTGGGCCCGAGGCCCTGCTAATTTGGTTTAGGTACTAATTAAATTTTAGCTAACCCACTGACCCGCTGACTGTGGGCCCCAGCCCTTCTAATTACGTTAGTTAAGAATTAACTAAACCCTGTTTAGTTCCTGTGTCACTGACGTGTGGTCCCCACACGTCAGGTTTGACCGGACCAGCCCAGTTGACCCTGCTGACGTCACTGTGACGTGGGGCTGACGCAATAAGTTTTTTCTGGATTTAAAAATAATCAGGAAATTCCAGAAAATAGCTAAAACTTCAATAAATCATAGAAATTCAACCGTAACTCCAAATTAAATAATTTATATATGAAAAATTATCAGAAAAATTCAAGGAATCCATCTGTACCATTTTCATGCATGTTAGAACAACTTATAGCTGCTGTTTAGCACAAATCAATTAAATGGCATTTGAATAATCACATATGGAGTTTGAATTTGAATCTTGTATTCAAACCAACTTCATTTAATCTGTTGCTAGTTGCATTAGCCCAAAACACATTCATTTTGCCATGTCATGATCATGCATCATATTGTGCATTGCATTGATTGTGTTCCCTTCTGTGTTGCCGGTATTTGTCCCCTCTCGATAGACGTGATACCGATGATGTGATCGTTGACACTGATGAAGACTCAATGTTATCTTCAGAAGTGCCAGGCAAGCAAAACCCCCTTGTTCATTCCGATAAAATCCCACTCTCTCGCTCCTGCTCTCTTTTACTGCATTAGGACAACATCGATTCATCTGTTACTTGCTGCGGTAGCTGAACCCCTTTATCCTTTGCATGACCTGTCATTGCCACAGTAAATAGATGAAACCCACTAGCATGAGTAGGAGTTGTTTGAGCCCTGATGTGCCTACTCATTTATGTTTGTTGTCATGCCTGCTACTGCTTAGAGTTGAGTCAGGTCTGATTCATCGGGAATGAATCAGAGGCGTGTGAACATGTCCTACTGTGTGTGAGCTAAGTGTGTGAACACGATTTGGTAAAGGTAGCGGTGAGAGGCCATGTAGGAGTACATGGTGGGTTGTCTCATTGCAGCCGTCCTCAGGAACTGAGTTCTGTGTTTGTGATCCATGATTCAGCTACTACCACGCATTGGGCCCGAAACCAATGGACCCTCTCGGCTTCTTGATCACCCTTGTCCTCTGTCCAGGAGTTGCAAGTAGTTTCTGGTGTTTGTAGTATGCTGGAGGCCGTGCACAGCGCTGACCATAGGGGTGGGCTGTGATGCGGTAGGCACGTGGCACGGTGTACCAGGCGCCCGTTTGGTGTCTCGGGAACCCTGTTCACATCGTTTGGGGCTGTGAGCGAAATTCCGGCCGGATCTCCTCATGGATGGAACCCGAATAGGCGATAAACCTGGACTAGAGACTTGAGTGTCTAGGTAGGCCGTGGCCGACACCCACGTTGGGCTTCCGCTTGAAGGTTGCCGAGTACATGTCGTGTAAACGGCGGTAAGTGGTGAGAGCGTGTGTGAAGAAGTACACCCCTGCAGGGTTAACATCATCTATTCGAATAGCCGTGTCCGCGGAAAAGGACTTCTGGGTTGCTTATATCAGTTCATAGACAAGTGAAAGTGAATACTCTAAAATACGCAAGATAAGCGTGAGTGCTATGGATGGCGTCCTCGTAGGGATACGGGAGCGGATCCATAGTGGTGTATTGATATGGTGAATATGTGGACTCGTGTGCGCCACCTCAAAAGAGTTACTTGCAGTCGTAGTTCAGGATAGCCACCGAGTCAAAGCTGGCTTGCTGCAGTTAAACCCCACCATCCCTTTGTTGATAATGATGCATATGTAGATAGTTCTGATGTAAGTCTTGCTGGGTACATTTGTACTCACGTTTGCCTATTTATGTTTTTGCAGAGAGACTTCAGTCTCACTAGTATTTCCGCGTGGTCTTCGACGTTTAGCTTGTTACCTCAGCTACGATCTTGTGCCTCGGCAGGATCTGGTAGATAGTCAGGCTTCTCAGCCTTTTTCATTTATAGATGTCTATACCCAGACATGATAGCTTCCGCTTGTGCTTTAACTTGTATACTCTGAGTGTTGGGTCATGAGACCATGTTTGTAATATCTTGCTCCTCAGAGCCTATTGATAAAATACCTGAGTTATAGAGTCATGTTGTGATGCTTCGTTGTATTTGCACATATCGAGCATATTGTGTGTATGATTGAAATGCTTGGTATGAGTGGGATCTGACTATCTAGTTGTTTATCTTTAGTAGCCTCTCTTACCGGGAAATGTCTCCTAGTGTTACCGCTGAGCCATGGTAGCTTGCTACTGCTCTGGAACACTTAGGCTGGCCGGCATGTGTCCTTCTTCGTTCCTGTGTCTGTCCCTTCGGGGAAATGTCACGCATTGAGTATCGGAGGCCTGTTAGCCCGCTACAGCCCGGTTTACCGGAGTCCTGCTAGCCCAGTGCTACAGCCCGGACCCACTTGCTGATGACCGACACGTTCGATGCTGGGTCATGGATGCCTGTCCCTGTAAGTCTGTGCCACTTTGGGTTTACGACTAGTCATGTCAGCCCGGGCTCCTTATCATATGGATGCTAGCGACACTATCATATACGTGAGCCGAAAGGCGCAAACGGTCCCGGGCAAAGGTAAGGCGACACCCGTGGGGATACCGTGCGTGAGGCCGCAAAGTGATATGAGGTGTTACCGGCTAGATCAATGTGACATCGAGTCGGGGTCCTGACAGTAATATTCAAGGACAACCAAGAGCCTAAGCTTGGGGATGCCTCGGAAGGCATCCCCTCTTTCATCTTTGTTCATTGGTAACTTTACTTGGAGCTATATTTTTATTCACCACATGATATGTGTTTTGCTTGGAGCATCATTTTATTTTATTTAGTTTTTCTTTCTATTTGAATAATATCCCAAGATCTAAAATTATTAAATGTTAGAGAGTCTTCACATAGTTGCATAATTATTCGACTACTCATTGATCTTCACTTATATCTTTCGGAGTAGTTTATCATTTGCTCTAGTGCTTCACTTATATCTTTCTAGAGCACGGTGGTGATTTTATTTTATAGAAATAGATGAACTTCATGCTTCACTTATATTATTTTGAGAGTCCTTTAGAACAGCATGGTAATTTTCTTTGGCTATAAAATTAGTCCTAATATGATAGGCATTCAAGATGGGTATAATAAAAACTTTCATATAAAGTGAATTGAATACTATGAGAAGTTTGATAATTGATAATTGTTTTGAGATATAAAGGTGGTAATATTAGAGTTGTGCTAGTGGAGTAATTGTGAAATTGAGAAATACTTGTGTTGAGATTGGCAAGTCCCATAGCATGCACGTACGGTAAATGTTGTGTGACAAATTTGAAGCATGGGGTGTTCTTTGATTGCTTTCCTTATGAGTGGCGGTCGGGGACGAGCGTTGGTCTTTTCCAACCAATCTATCCCCCTAGGGCCATGCATAGTAGTACTTTGCTTCGAGGGCTAATAAACTTTTGCAATAAGTATATGAGTTCTTTATGACTAATGTGAGTCCATGGATAATACGCACTCTCACCCTTCCATCATTGCTAGCCTCTTCGGTACTGTGGATTGCTCTCTCTCGCCTTGAGAGTTGGTGCAAACTTCGCCGGTGCATCCAAACCCCGTGATACGATACGCTCTATCACACATAAACCTCCTTATATCTTCCTCAAAACAGCCACCATACCTACCTATTATGGCATTTCCATAGCCATTCCGAGATATATTGCCATGCAACTTTCCACCGTTCCGTTTATTATGACACACATCATCATTGTCATATTGCCTTGCATGATCATGTAGTTGACATCGTATTTGTGGCAAAGCCACCATGCTAATTTTTCATACATGTCACTCTTGATTCATTGCATATCCCGGTACACCGCCGGAGGCATTCACATGGGGTCATATTTTGTTCTAAGTATCGAGTTGTAATTCTTGAGTTGTAAGTAAATAAAAGTGTGATGATCATCATTATTAGAGCATTGTCCCATGTGAGGAAAGGATGATGGAGACTATGATTCCCCCACAAGTCGGGATGAGACTCCGGACGAAAGAAAAAAATGAGAAGAAAAAGAGGCCAAAAGAAGAAAAAAAGAGAGAAGGCCCAAATAAAAAAATGAGAGAAAGAGAGAGAAGGGACAATGTTAATATCCTTTTTCCACACTTGTGCTTCAAATTAGCACCATGATCTTCATGATAGAGAGTCTCTTATGTTGTCACTTTCATATACTAGTGGGAATTTTTCATTATAGAACTTGGCTTTTATATTCCAATGATGGGCTTCCTCAAAATGCCCAAGGTCTTCTTGAGAAAGCAAGTTGGATGCACACCCACTTAGTTTCTTTTGATGAGCTTTCATATATTTATAGCTCTAGTGCATCCGTTGCATGGCAATCCCTACTCCTCGCATTGACATCAATTGATGGGCATCTCCATAGCCT
This sequence comes from Triticum aestivum, assembly GCF_018294505.1. NCBI lineage: Eukaryota > Viridiplantae > Streptophyta > Magnoliopsida > Poales > Poaceae > Triticum > Triticum aestivum. The sequence goes on from NC_057806.1 coordinate 477,673,881, forward strand.
GTTGATTAGCTGCGTCAATGTGAGACTTTCTTCTTTTTGTCTTCTCACATAGCCCCTATCATCATACTCTATTCCACCCATAGTGCTATGTCCATGGCTTGCGCTCATGTATTGCGTAAGGGTTGAAAAGGCTGAAGCGCGTTAAAAAGTGTGAACCAATTGCTCGGCTTGTCATCGGGGTTGTGCATGACGGGAGCATTTTGTGTGACGAAAATGAAGCATGGCCAAACTATATGATATTGTAGGGATAAGCTTCCTTTGGCTATGTTATTTTGATAAGACATAATTGCTTGGCTAGTATGCTTGAAGTATTATTATTTTTATGTCGATATTAAACTTTTGTCTTGAATCTTAGGGATCTGAATATTCTTGACACAATAAATAAAATTACATTGATAATTATGTTAGGTAGCATTCCACATCAAAAATTCTGTTTTATCATTTACCTACTCGAGGACGAGCATGAATTAAGCCTGGGGGTGCTTGATACGTCTCCAACGTATCTATAATTTTTGATTGTTCCATGCTATTATATTATCCATCTAGGATGTTTTATATACATTTATATGCTATTTTATATGATTATTGGGACTAACCTATTAACCTAGAGCCCAGTGCCAGTTTCTGTTTTTCCCTTGTTTTTTAGTATCGTAGAAAAGGAAAACCAAACGGAGTCCAATTGACCTGAAACTTGACGGAGCTTATTTTTGGACCAGAAGAAGGCCATGGAGTAAAAGAGTTGGGCCAGAAGAGTCTCGGGTTGCCCACGAGAGTGGGGGAGCGCGCCCACCCCCCTAGGCGCGCCTCCCTACCTCGTAGACAGCCCGGAGACCCCCCTGACTTGTTCTCAATGCCAAAACCTCTTATATATACTGAAACTTCCAGAAAGAAACCTAGATCGGGAGTTCCGCCGCCAGAAACCTCCGTAGCCACCAAAAACCAATCTAGACCCGTTCCGGCACCCTGCCAAAGGGGGGAATCCCTCTCCGGTGGCCATCTTCATCATCCCGGCGCTCTCCATGACGAGGAGGGAGTAGTCCACCCTCGGGGCTGAGGATATGTACCAATAGCTATGTGTTTGATCTCTCTCTCTCTCTCTCATGTTCTTGAGGTGGTACGATCTTGATGTATCGCGAGCTTTGCTATTATAGTTGGATCTTATGATGTTTCTCCCCCTCTACTCTCCTGTAATGGATTGAGTTTTCCCTTTGAAGTTATCTTATTGGATTAAGTCTTTAAGGATTTGAGAACACTTGATGTATGTTTTGGTGATCAACTTGCGAGTTTCGCGACCTCGTGAACTTATGCATAGGGGTTGGCACACGTTTTTGTCTTGACTCTTCGGTAGAAACTTTGGGGCACTCTTTGAAGTTCTTTGTGTTGGTTGAATAGATGAATATGAGATTGTGTGATGCATATCGTATAATCATACCCACGGATACTTGAGGTGACATTGGAGTATCTAGGTGACATTGGGGTTTTGGTTGATTTGTGTCTTAAGATGTTATTCTAGTACGAACTCTTGAATAGATCGATCAGAAAGAATAACTTTGAGGTGGTTTCGTACCCTACCATAATCTCTTCGTTCGTTCTCTGCTATTAGTGACTTTGGAGTGACTCTTTGTTGCATGTTGAGGGATAGTTATATGATCTAATTATGTTATTATTGTTGAGAGAATTTGCACTAGTGAAAGTATGAACCCTAGGCCTTGTTTCCTAGCATTGCAATACCGTTTACGCTCACTTTTACCACTTGCTACCTTGCTTTTTTATATTTTCAGATTAGAAAAACCTATATCTACCATCCATATTGCACTTGTATCACCATCTGTTCGCCGAACTAGTGCACCTATACAATTTACCATTGTATTGGGTGTGTTGGGGACATAAGAGACTCTTTGTTATTTGGTTGCAGGGTTGCTTGAGGGATACCATCTTCATCCAACGCCTCCCACGGATTGATAAACCTTAGGTCATCTACTTGAGGGAAATTTGCTATTGTCCTACAAACCTCTGCACTTGGAGGCCCAACAACGTCTACAAGAAGAAGGTTGTGTAGTAGAAATCAAACGCCTTGTTCTTCTCCTAGTCTTTTCCAAGGCCTTCCACTCGCTTCATATTTTTGCTTTGTTTGAATCCTGTGTTGGTGCTAGGTGTTCAGAGTCCAACAATGTTCTTAGTACATTGTGTTTCTAGATATAGTAAGATGACATGCCATCCAAGGCATGAAAAAGGTGTTTTGAAGATACGATTTTTAACTTATGCTTCGAAAGAAGTTGTATTTTTTTAATAAAGGAGACTATTTGTTAAGCCTGGAGATCCAACTAATGGTTTCTCAAAAATATGAAAGATTGTAAACGCCTACCACATAGCCCCAACTTGCACATTTCTCGTGGTCTTCGCGCCCATATCACTTGTTTCCTCCTTCATTTTTGTTTGGATTTTATGTTGGCGCTAGGTATTCAAAGTTGAGTAGTTTCTTAGAACATTGTCATTTTTGATAGAGTAAGATGATACACCATCCAACCCACCAAAAATACATTTGAATAGATGATCGTTAACTTATGCTCAAAAGAAATTAGTTTTATTTTTTGGAAAATGAGGACAATTTCATAAGCGCGCGAATCCAATCAACGTTTTCTCTTAAGTTCAAAAGGTGGCAAGCACCCATTCAAAGTCATGCACCTGTCCTAGTCTTTTCCCATGCCTTCCGCTTGTTTCCTCCTTCGGCTTTGTTTGGATCAAGTGTCGGTGCAAGGTATTTGGAGTCCAACGGTGTTCCTACTACATCCTTGTTTTATACATAGTAAGATGACACGTATCCATGCTACTATTTCATTCTTGCTTACCTTCTTTTTATAAGAACATGTGGCTATTATCCAACTATGTATAGTGGCATGTAAACCTATACTAGACTTACCTTGACTTCTACTATTACACATTCGTATTTCTTGCTTACCTTGCATCCGTGCCAACATAGCATACACTGTGATGAAAACATGGTGCGAATTAGGTAATTATAGATCATTTCAAAGAGAGAGGAAGGGGCATCCACCAGTTTCAGCTCTAGCCTCTCTCTTGCTAAATTTATTACATTTTCTATTATGTCTTCCTTTCGGGCCGCGACTATGACATTGATACGTCTCCAACGTATCTATAATTTTTTATTGTTCCATGCTGTTTTATTATCAATCTTGGATGTTTTATAATCATTTCGTAATCATTTTATAGTCATTTTATATCATTTTCTGGTACTAACCTATTGACATAGTGCCAAGTGCGAGTTGCTGTTTTTTCCATGTTTATTACATCGCAGAAAATCAATATCAAACGGAATCCAAATGCCACGAAACTTTACGGAGAATTTTTATGGCCCATCAGGAACACAACGGGCCCTGGCTGCGCCTGGGGGCTACGCCAGGAGGCCCAGGCCCGCCCTAGTGGGTTATGCCCACCTCGGGTGCCCCTGGGACCGCCTCTTTGCTCAATAAATACCCCAAAAATCCTAGAACCATAGGGGAGTCGATGAAATATTCATACAGCCGCCGCAGAGTCCAAAACCACCAGATCCAATCTAGACACCATCATGGAGGGGTTCACAACTTCCATTGGTGCCTATCAGATGACGCGTGAGTAGTTCTTTGTAGACCTTTGGGTCCGTAGTTAGTAGCTAGATGGCTTCATCTCTCTCTCTCTCTCTTGATCCTCAATACAATGGTCTCTTGGAGATCCATATGATGTAACTCTTTTGCGGTGTGTTTGTTGGGATCGATGAACTTTGAGTTTATGATCAGATCTATCTTTTTATATCCATGAAAGTATTTGAGTTTCTTTGATCTCTTTTATGCATGATCTCTTATATCCTCGTATTTCTTCTCCGATATTTTGTTTTTTTCTGGCCAACTTGATCTATTTATCTTGCAATAGGAAGAGGTGCCCGGTAGTGGGTTCAATCTTACGGTGCTTGATCCCAGTGACAGAAAGGGAACCGACACGTATGTATCATTGCTACTAAGGATGAAAAGACGAGATCTATATCTACTGCCATATAGATAAATGGATCTTGTCTACATCATTTCATCGTTCTTATTGCATTACTCCATTTTTTCCATGTACTTAATACACTAGATGCATGCTGGATAGCGGTCGATGTGTGGAGTAATAGTAGTAGATGCAGGCAGGAGTCGGTCTACTAATCTTGGACATGATGCCTATGTAATGATCATTGCCTAGATATTGTCATAATTATTTGAGGTTCTATCAATTGCCCAACAGTAATTTGTTTACCCAGCATTTGCTATTTTACTCGAGAGAAGCCACTAGTGAAACCTACGGCCCCCGGGTCTTCTTTCTCATATATTTGCCTTTGCGACCTACCTTTTTATTTGCTTTCATTTTTAGATATATTAAACCAAGAACTCAAAAATACCTTACTGCAATTTATTTTATTTGGCGTTTGATCTATCCATATTTACAACTTTATTTTCCATCACACGTCGTTTCTGGCACCGTTACCTGAAAGGGATTGACAACCCCTTTAACACGTTGGGTTGCGATGTGTTGTTATTTGTGTGCAGGGGCTGCTTATGTTGTGTTGCTTGGTTCTCCTACTAGTTCGATAACCTTGATTTCATATCTGAGGGAAATACCTACCGCCGCTGTGTTGCATCATCCCTTCCTCTTTGGGGAAATGCCGACGTAGCTTCAAGCGACATCAAAAGGAATTTCTGGCGCCATTGCCGGAGAGGATCTTCATCATAACCAGGTTCCTAATCACAAATCTCATCTCCTCGTAATTTACATTATTTGTCATTTGCCTCTTGTTTTCCTCTCCCCCACTTCACAACAATTTGCCGTTTTATTCGCCTCTCTTTTCCGTTCGCCGTTTTCTTGCTGGATCTGTTTTTGTGTGTGAGATCTTGTTTACTGTTATGGATAATTCCTCCTCTATTGCTTGCACCCCCGAGAACGAGGTTCTCAACTTTAAACAAAGGGGAGGAGAAAGTTTAAGAGATGCTTGGTATAGAATTTGCAATGCCCATAATAGATCTATCCGTAAGCAATCTACCATTGTGCTTCTGCGTTATTTTTATGTTGGCATCACCACTTGTTATAGATTTGTCCTTGATATGATTACCGGTGGAAATTTCTTAATGAGTCCTCCTTTTGATGCTCTTAATGCTATGGGAAATTTAGTGGGCTCACCACCTCTTATGATTAATGAAACAATTTTTACTCTTGAGCATGTTATGGAAAGACTAGATGCCATCGAAAAGAAAATGCTCACTGAAGATCATATGGAAACTATACATAAAAAGATGCATAATTTTGCTACCAATCTTGGGTCAAAAGCGGGTGATATTTTTAAGTTGTTGAAAGAGAGGTGAGGGAGTCCTGGATTAGGGGGTGTCCGGATGGCCGGACTATACCTTCAGCCGGACTCCTGGACTATAAAGATACAAGATTGAAGACTCCGTCCCGTGTCCGGAAGGGACTTTCCTTGGCGTGGAAGGCAAGCTTGGCGATACGGATATGTAGATCTCCTACCATTGTAACCGACTTGGTGTAACCCTAACTCTCTCCGGTGTCTATATAAACCGGAGGGTTTTAGTCCGTAGGACAACATACACAACAACAATCATACCATAGGCTAGCTTCTAGGGTTTAGCCTCTTCGATCTCATGGTAGATCTACTCTTGTACTACCCATATCATCAATATTAATCAAGCAGGACGTAGGGTTTTACCTCCATCGAGAGGGCCCGAACCTGGGTAAAACTTCGTGTCCCTTGCCTCCTGTTACCATCCGGCCTAGACGCACAGTTCGGGACCCCCTACCCGAGATCCGCCGGTTTTGACACCGACATTGGTGCTTTCATTGAGAGTTCCTCTGTGTCGTCGCCATCAGGAAGGATGCCTCGCCCCGTCTTTAAAGACGGCACCGTTGCTAAGGGAGCTTTGGCTGTCGGCCAAACCCTCCGGCTAGGTGGTTTTCTTATGACCGCCTGTTCGGCTTCTGCGCCGACGATGACCTCTCGAGCCATCGAAAACAATCTTCATGTCAGCTCGGAACTCGCCGAGCAGTTAGATCCAATGGAGCTCTCCTCCATAAACGAGCTCTTGGATCGCTTCGCCGCCCTGGGAGTCGCTACGGATTACGACCAGATTGGGCCTAAACCCGATCTGAGAGAGATTAACTCTCCCCAAGTCACCCATCACGTTGCCGTGGTAGAGGGACAGTGCGGCGACCCTTCATCTATCTTAAGGACTCGCTACGTCCGGATTCCCGATCCCTCCAAGCCGGATACCCGCGGAGGGGAGGATATCACTCAAGACCTGAACTTAGAGTCAGGCGACGGGCTGGATTCATTGGACAACATCCAGGAATCCAAATTTTCGAGTTCGGAAATTCCTCGGCCTCTGAGCCTCAGATGGGGTGAGGCTTCGGATTTAATTCCACCCACCCACCCCAACATAAGCGATCTATCCAAAATCAGGCAAGAACCCGATGAAACAGTACATCATTACTGGGCCAGATTCCTCCTGGTTAAGAACAGGCTAAGGGACTGCCGCGAGGAAGACGCAATCTCAATCTTCTGCAATAATTGCACGGACAAGGGAATACTCAACGCCATAAGTCGCCGTGATATTACACGCTTCGCTGACTTGGCGTCCATTGTACGAAAGTACTGTGCGATGGAAAGCGCCTGGAAAACCGAAATAAAATTTTGGGACAATCCGGCCCTGAATACAAACCCAGTCCGAAATAAAAGGGTGCATCATCACCAGACACCCGGGTCAAGCACTAAAAAGCAAAAACCCTCTACAGGGCATGGAACCGTACTGGAAGGATGGCTTAATGGACCCTGTAAAATTCACAGTACAGAGGACGCCACACCAACTCACAGCCTCAGAGCATGTTGGATACTCCGGCAGGTGGCCAAAATTGGCGAAAATCTCCTAATTCCGGAGGCCACAGAAAGCCACCCCAGAGACACCAATACGGTATTAACAGTCTTCGAGACTTTCGCATCAAATAATATGCGAAAAAGGACACTCCGCAGCCTTGCCGAAGTCTACCAAGTAGCAACAATAAACCCATGGAGTGACACGGCTATTACCTTTAACGCCAGTGATGAACCTAAATTCCGAACAGCCCGAGCACCAGCCGCATTGGTCCTCAGTCCAATAGTGGACGGCTTTCGTCTTACCAAGGTACTCATGGACGGCGGCAGCGGATTGAACCTCATTTATGAGGAAACCCTTCAAAAAATGGAAATAGACTGGAACCGCATTGAGCGAAGCAGCACAACCTTTAGAGGAATAATCCCCAGTCGGGAAGCGCGCTGTACAGGAAAAATCACACTAGATGTGGTGTTCGGCACGCCGGATAATTACAGGTCCGAAGAGGTCACGTTCCATGTGGCTCCGTTCAGCAGCGGTTATCACGCTCTGCTAGGGCGGGAAGCGTTTACAATCTTCCAAGCAATACCCCATTACGGGTACATGAAGCTCAAGATGCCCGGGCCTAACGGGATCATCACTCTCGCTAGTGATCCGGACATAGCACTCCGCGCCGAAAACAAGACAGCCGCACTGGCCCTCGAGGCACTATCCGAAGCCCTAGCGGCTGAGGAACTGACTGCGCTGCGCTCTACGGTGAATAGGGACGATGTGGTACTCGACAAAAGATCCAAGTCCACCTCCTTTAAACCGGCGGACGAAATAGTCAAATTCCAAGTCCATCCAACGGACCCCAATAAAACAGCTTCCATCGGGGCACAGTTAAACCCTGATGTAGACGCCGCACTGCGAGAGTTCCTACGAGAGAACTGGGACATTTTCGCCTGGCACCCTTCAGACATGCCAGGAATCCCACGCAGGCTGGCCGAGCACAGCTTAAATATCCAAACAGGATTCAAACCTGTCAAACAGGCTCTTCGGCGTTTTTCCGAACCTAAGAGACAGGCCATGGGAGAGGAGCTAGCAAAGCTATTGGAGGCCGGATTCATCAGAGATATAAAACATCCGGACTGGCTAGCAAACCTGGTGATGGTACCAAAGAAGGACAAATCCTGGCGCCTGTGTGTTGATTTTAAAGACCTTAACAAGGCTTGCCCAAAGGATCCCTTCCCCCTCCCCCGCATCGATCAAATTATCGACGCTACCGCAGGACATGATTCGTTGTGTTTCCTCGACGCATATTCCGGCTACCATCAAATCAAGATGGCAGAACCAGACCAAGCCGCAACGGCATTTATCACACCATACGGCCCATTCTGCTTCAACACGATGCCCTTCGGGCTCAAAAACGCCGGCGCAACATATCAGCGCATGATTCAGACATGTCTGGCAAGCCAGATCGGCAAAACAGTGGAGGCATATGTAGATGATGTGGTCGTCAAAACAAGACATGTTGAATCTCTAGTAGACGACTTGAGGCTCACATTTGATAACCTCCGAACATACGACATCAAGCTCAACCCGGAAAAATGCGTTTTCGGCGTTCCAGCCGGAAAGCTCTTGGGCTTCATTGTATCCGGTAGAGGAATTGAAGCAAATCCAGCCAAGATCCGAGCTCTGTCGCAACTGGATATCCCAAAGGACCTCAAACAAATACAAAAGTTAACCGGATGCGTGGCGGCTCTAAGCCGCTTTATCTCCCGCTTGGGAGAAAAGGCCCTACCCCTTTACCGCCTCCTTCGGCGCACCGAACACTTCAAATGGACGGATGCAGCCACGGCCGGACTCGACGAAATAAAAGCCATACTGGCAACAAACCCAGTCCTGGCCGCGCCAAACATTGGCGAACCAATGCTATTATACATTGCAGCAACACATCAGGTTGTAAGCACAGTGCTCGTCGTCGAACGAGAAGCGGACGGACACAAATTCCCCCTTCAAAAGCCGGTCTATTATGTGTCCACTGTCCTCACTCCCTGCAAATCACGGTACCCGCATTATCAAAAGATTGCGTACGCAGTATTCATGGCATCCCGGAAGCTACGACACTACTTTCAAGAGTGTTCAATAACAGTAGCCTCGGAAGTACCACTTAACGATATTATAAACAACCGTGACGCAACGGGCCGGATTGCAAAATGGGCCATTGAGCTCCTCCCGTTCGACATAACTTATAAGCCATGGCGAGCCATCAAGTCGCAAGTCTTGGTCGACTTCGTCGCAGAATGGACGGAGGCCGAACTCCCTAAAGAGTACGGCACATATTCAAATTGGATCATGCATTTCGACGGCTCCAAGATGTTGGCCGGACTGGGGGCTGGCGTCGTTTTGACGTCCCCCACAGGAGACACAGTTCAATACGTACTCCAGATTATGTACACGGACTCCAACAATGCAGCCGAATATGAGGCCCTTTTACATGGTCTCCGGATGGCAGTATCCATGGGCATTCAACGCCTAGAGGTGCGCGGGGACTCGAACCTCGCAATATCCCAAATAAATGGAGACTTCGATGCCAAGGATCCAAAAATGGCAGCTTACCGCAACGCCGTCCTAAAAATGTCAGCTCGGTTCGAGGGGCTTGAATTTCACCATATAGCCCGGGAAAATAATCAGGCGGCAGATGTCCTGGCACGCATCGGCGCAAAACGCGATGTAGTCCCCCCCCAACATCTTCTTGGAAAGGCTGTTCAAGCCATCCGTAGTATGGGAAGGGGAGCCGAACAATAACAGCCCGGACCCAACCGCACTGCCCGACACCGAACATTCTGACACAATCGGAGGCTCTGCCAATGAAATAACACCTTCAGCCCACGTAATAATGGCCGTCATCGCCCCGTGGACAGAACCATTCCTCGCCTACCTTACTAGGCAGGAACTCCCCGAGGACCAAAATGAGGCACGCTGCATAGTGCGGCGATCCAAAGCCTACAGAGTCCACGAGGGAGAGCTTTATAAGAAAAGCACTACCGGAGTCCTTCAAAGGTGCATCTCCGAAGAGGAGGGGCGGAACCTCCTGGCTGAAATTCATGCCGGACTCGGCGGTCATCACGCTGCAGCTCGGTCCCTTGTAAGCAAGGCCTTCCGTACAGGCTTTTATTGGCCGACGGCCCGGGCAGACGCTCAGGACTTAGTCCAACGATGCACCGGTTGCCAGCTTTTTGCAAACCAAAGCCATATGCCACCCACCGCCCTCCAAACTATCCCCATTACTTGGCCCTTCGCGGTCTGGGGGCTTGACATGGTTGGACCCCTTAAAGGCGAAAACCACAAGCAAAAATACTTACTGGTCATGGTGGATAAGTTCACCAAATGGATAGAAGCCAAGCCTGTTAAGACGGCCGAATCCGGACCGGTGATAGACTTTATATCCGGGGTTGTACACCGTTACGGCGTCCCCCACAGCATCATCACTGATAACGGCACGAACTTCACGGCCGACGAGGTAAAACTCTGGTGCAAAAACATGGGCATCAAGCTCGATTATGCTTCCGTCTATCACCCACAAACTAACGGCCAGGTCGAACATGCAAATGGTCTTATCATGAGCGGCATCAAACCCAGATTAGTGCGGTCCCTCAAGGAATCTAACACGCACTGGGTAGAGGAGCTCGACTCCGTACTCTGGGGGCTGCGGACCACGCCGAATCGCACCACCGGATACACACCATTCTTTATGGTGTACGGTGCAGAGGCAGTTTTGCCTTGCGACATAATTCATGACTCACCTCGAGTGCGCATGTACGAAGAAAGAGAAGCCGAGCTCGATCAGCAGGACAGCTTGGACGCATTGGAGGAGGAGCGTGACGTGGCAAAAGCCCGTTCAGCATTCTATCAACAGCAGGCTCGAAGATACCAAAGCAGAGAAGTACGGGCCAAAAATTACAATGTTGGCGAATTAGTTCTACGACTACCGGACAAGAAAAAGGACAAACTCAAGCCCAAGTGGGAAGGTCCCTTCATAATTGACCAAGTCCTGACTGGTGGAGCGTACCGCCTGCGGGATGCATCGGATAACCGACTCGAGCCGAACCCATGGAACGCAGCCCGTCTCCGAAGATTCTACGCCTAGCGCCGAACTCTGTGTTCATCTCCTTCCTCTGTCCATTTTTTATATATTTTCTGTCTTACATTTCTCTTCTTCTCTCTCTCTCTCTCTCTCTCTCTCTCTCTCTCTCTCTTTCTCTCTCTCTCTCTTATAGCCTTTAAAGGCTCATAAAGTGACATGCTATCCGCGCTCATTAAACCTGGGGGCTTCTTTAAACAGAAGCTTATTCATACAGGCTTCATGCCCAACACATGTGTCACACTTCCGCATGTACCTTTTATTCACCATTGTATGCATCGATATGACTTAAGTTTTGGCCAAGCTGGGTTGCCTGGCTCCTGTGCTTACCCCTACGTTCCCGATTGTTCGGCTAGGTGGTAAAGGGAGCACCTCTGCGATTGTTACTGTCGGGTCAGCCGGACATGTACCTCAGACTGGGTGAAGCCGAAAGCTAGCGTTCTTAAGGGAATATTTGATCGGTGAACTAAAGATGAACTTTTTTTATTTTTATCTATACGCCCCCAGATGTTTTTCCTGCATTTCTTTTCGCAGCATGGACATGCACCTTAGGGCATGCCTCCCAGGGAAAGGAACCCCTAATGGAACTATTCTCCCTGGAAGATGTTTCTTACTAACCATGTAATATAACATAACTAGTCGGGCACTTGTCTGTTAACGCACTAATGACCCCTATGCCTGGTCTCCATGCATTCCCCGGTTCTTATATAACCGCATGGGAATTCGGACACACTCTGGACCGTCAGGTCCCGAGGCTGAAGCGAAAAGGTCGGCCATGACAAATGATCTACAATCCGGCTAGAAGGCATTATAACTGTCAATTAAATTACATAGTCATTTTGACTGATTGTATTCCTCTTCAATACCATCTAACAGGCTGTCTAATTTACAGTCCTACTGGGAATACTTTGCGGCCAACTCTACTTGGCCGTATACTAAGCTTACATGGATCTCCTTCCCATCGGGCCCTACAGGACCGACCTCGGCCATGTGGTTGGGGTCAGCCTTTGCGTACCGCGTCTTCACCATGGCCCAGGCCTCCCTAGCGCCTTGACGGCAGGCCGATATCTTCCATAATCGGAAGCGCCGCCGTGCTCCCTTTAGCTTCTCCGCAAGCTCTCCAAGACCTTCGGGCATGGAGACGGATGGCCACAGGGCCTGGGCGACGCCTTGCATCGCCTGCCGAACTCGATCGAGCAGTTGCGAGAGCTGGGAAGAAGGTCACCCGTATAACCGGGCATCTCCTCTGCAGGACGACCTGTTAGCACACCTACAGACATTGCTCTGTTAGTCGACTTCCCCACCGAACTTTCGTTCAAAGGTTCGTTCAAGCACTTACTAAATATGCCGCGCCGAAGCCGCTGATTCTCCTTCACGGAGTCTGATAGCTGGGCACGAACATCTTTCAACTCGACGCCCAGCTTGGTGTTGGCATCTTGGAGATCGTTCCTCTCCCGCCTCACCTTTGTCAGCACCTTCTCACTAGCCTTTAGCTGGCGTAGGAGGTGTTGCCTTTCCGGATTCAATCCGGCGCCATCTGCAATTTCATTTGTCAGATTCGCACCCATGCCGTGCTTCGCAAAATACTTATCTTTCGAAGTGTATATTACCAGAGGGGGTCTCCTTGGGCTCCCCTGCCGCGGCTAGTGCGGCCTCAAGTTGGGCTTTGCACTCTTCCAGCTCCTTGGACAGTAGGGAATTCTTTTCTGTAAGAACCTGCGTAACAAATGATCCTTAAATCAGTTATTCTAACTGTTTCAAGTCTCGGGGGCTACTGGTATATATATATATATATAATTACCAAAAATTTCTTACCCGTATGTCTTTTACATATTGCTCTATGGCTCTGGCTAGACCATTTTGAGCGGCACGGAGGTACGCATCTCCCGAGTTGAAGGCATCTAACGCCCCTTGGGAGAAACAAGTGTCGCGAAGAATTGTCCGGCGACGCCTGTGGTTCATGGCACTCTCCACCTCAGAGTTGGTGGCAGACAACCTGTCCACATCCTCCGTCGGAGGAGCGTCTAGCGCGCGCCTTACGTTCGCCTCCACCTCCGGACCAGGCTTTGGAGCCTGGCTGGTGGAGGCGCGATTGGCAGCCTCTCCGGATATAATCCGGCGAGGTCTCTTTGTCCTGAAGAGAGCATGAGTGTCAATGTGCCTCGAAGGTATAACACCTGGGATAAGGGGGGGTGCCATACCTTTGCGCTGACGCCTCAGTCCGGACTGCACTTCTTTTCTGCCCACGGGGCCCTGCGGCCCCTCGTTGGCTTGTCACCACAGGTTCGGCCTTCCGCTTTAAAAATCTCCCCTGCAAAGTTCGGTTGCAATCAGGAAACTGAAAACACGAGAGGGCGGGCACCTATTCGAGGTACTGGAGCTTTGATCTCAATTACCTGGGAGGCCGGGATTAGCCCTAGGTAATCGGCCGTCATGGCCACGAAGGCATTGTCCTTGCTCAATTGATGGAACACTCCATCAATTAGCTCCACAGATATGTTCGGATCCTCTGGAGAGGCCGGGTCGAGGGACCGTCCTGGGTCCTCGGGTTGTGGAGGAGGGCTGCTTATTTCCTTAACAGCCCGGTGCAGTTCCTGCGTTGAAGTCGTCAGACTGAATATTTAACAATGGGAATACAAAACGGATGGGCGAGTGAATACGACCGCTTACCCAGCTTGGGGGATTATGCATAGAGAATCCACCCTGTGGGTTGACGCAGAGAAATTCCTCCTCTTCTCCCTTATACAAAGTGGACAAGATCTTTAGTAGAGCGGCAGCTGAATCCGGCCCCTTACGGCCGTAGCGGGTGGCGTCGTCCTCCCCATTGAAGTCCCACATGGGGTGGCTTCTATACTGAAGCGGTTGCACCCCTCGCATAATGCATTCGGCCATAATCCTGATCATGGTTAGTCCGGAATGGGCTAACAATCTTATTCAGCCCATCAGGTAAATGATGTCCCCGTCACTTTCCCTCTGAGGGCTCCGTGGACGCCAGCCTAGGCGCTTCTTTAAGGGAGCACTGTCAAATTCGGGGAGGCCGATCTGGACAGGTTCCGGCAGCGGGATGTCTTCTATATAAAACCATTCCGAGGGCCAGTCTTCGGACGCCTTCTTTGGGGTTCCGGACAGATATCCGGTCCCGGCAATGCGCCACACTTCGGCTCCGCCCACTTGATACATTGACCCCTCCTTAGAGCGGGGCACAAGGCAGAATAACCTCTTCCATAGCCCGAAATGAGCCTCGATACCCAAAAACAGCTCGTAGAGGGCTACGAAGCCCGCAATATGCAATACGGAGGCAGGCGTGAGAATGTGTAGCTGGAGGCCATAGAACTCCAGGAGCCCCCGGAGAAATGGATGGATTGGAAATCCGAGCCCCCTTATTAAATAAGGGACGAGGCACACCCGCTCTCCTTTGGAGGGATTAGGGGCATTCTCCGCTTGCTCTCCGCCATTATAGACGACAAGGCCGGCTCGAACCGGGACCATATAGGCCGGGGGGAGAAATCCCTTGGTCTGGAGCGTCACTAGCTCGCTATGCGGGATGGAGCATCTCTCCCAATATCCAGGCTGGGGGCTGGAAGGGCGAGAGGAGGAGTCACGACGGCTGGCCATGATGGAATGGACCTTTGTCGGATGCGCTCTGATGAACACTCGCGAAGGGGGGAAGATGTGGTTTGGATCTAAATCCTCGTCCCCTTAAATAGGTCAGCTCATTTACGCGGCTAGGGGTGTGAATGTAAAAAACACTCAGACTTTTCGTATTCGTTTGACACGTGGGAAGCGGCCATTATTGGGCGTAGAAGCCAAGGAGCGCAACATCTACAAGAAACCGGACTTTATTCAACAGGTACACGAAATTTGGAGGAGAACCCGCCTTGCAATGCCGAAGACAATCTGCGTGCAGGACTCATCGTCATTGAAGCCTGGTTCGGGGGCTACTGAGGGAGTCCTGGATTAGGGGGTGTCCGGATGGCCGGACTATACCTTCAGCCAGACTCCTGGACTATAAAGATACAAGATTGAAGACTCCGTCCCATGTCCGGAAGGGACTTTCCTTGGCGTGGAAGGCAAGCTTGGCGATACGGATATGTAGATCTCCTACCATTGTAACCGACTTTGTGTAACCCTAACCCTCTCCAGTGTCTATATAAACCAGAGGGTTTTAGTCCGTAGGACAACATACACAACAACAATCATACCATAGGCTAGCTTCTAGGGTTTAGCCTCTCCGATCTCGTGGTAGATCTACTCTTATACTACCCATATCATCAATATTAATCAAGCAGGGCGTAGGGTTTTACCTCCATCGAGAGGGCCCGAACCTGGGTAAAACTTTGTGTCCCTTGCCTCCTGTTACCATCCGGCCTAGACGCACAGTTCGGGACCCCCTACCCGAGATCCGCCGGTTTTGACACCGACAAGAGGGGTACCTTAATCCATGAAAGAATAGAAGAAAGTCCGTCTCGGATCAATAAATTGGAAAAAATCTTTAGTAATCTAAGCACGACTTTTACTACCACTAAATTATTGAGGAAACTCCCGTAAAGAGTAGGATATCCAGAAACGAGGGTGCAACTTCTAGTGATAGCAATAAAGGAGATCTTAAGATGATTAGTATCCACCCTGATTTTGTTGAAGTGATAAGAGATCCTTTTTGCAAGAATGAAATCTTTAAGTTTATTCCTAGAAGTGTTGCTATTGAAAGTCTTTATGTTAAATATTTGAAGGATTCTAACTGTTTGATTGAAGAGTTGGACAAATATGACAAAACTTAGATCTTTGCTTTATGCCTAGCTAAGGGCGTAAAACTATAGTGCTTGTTGGGAGGCAACCCAATGAATAAAATTTAATTTTGCTTTTTGCTTCCTATTTTTGAGTGTTAGCACAATTATGCTACTGTTATGATTGTGTTTTTTGTGTTTTAATTAGTGTTTCTTCCAAGTAAAGCCTTTAGGATCTTCTTGGGCAATAGTTGTTTGATCTTGCTGAAAAAACCAAAACTTTTACGCTCACGAAAATAATTTTCATTTTTTACCATAGAGAGATAAAATACCCATTCCAATTGCAGTAGATAAATATACAAATTTCTGAGGTCATCCTAATTTTCAGAGTTTTTTGAGTTACAGAAGTATTCGAAATAGTCAGATTGCTACAGACTGTTCTGTTTTGACAAATTCTGTTGTCTTTGTGTTGTGTGCTTATTTTGATGGCTCTATGGTTTTCTTTGATGAGTTTTTGCCATAGAAAAGTTGGAATCTAGTAGATATAATACAAAAACAAAATATTAATTGGTTTGATACAACACTTATAGTAGTGATTTATTATTCTTATACTAACGGATCTCACGAAGGCTTTGTTAAGTTCTGTGTGATTGAAGTTTTCAAGTTTTGGGTTATCTTACGATGGATGAAGGAAGGATGTAAGAGCCTAAGCTTGGGGATGCCCCGGCATCCCAGGCTATTATCCAAGAATGAGCAACCAACTAAGCTTGGGGATGCCCCCGAGTGGCATCCCCGCTTTCTTCCAACAACTATCGGTATTTTACTTGAGACTATATTTTTATTCGTCACATGATATGTGTTTTGCTTGGAGCGTATTGTATGATATGTGTCTTTGCTTGTTTTATTTTGTGTTTTAAGTCATCAATCCTTGCTGGACACACCTATTTGAGAGAGCCAAAATTATGTCATGACTTGTTAAAATTGCTCTCTATGCTTCACTTAAATCTTTTATGAGCTAGGACTTGCTCTAGTGCTTCACTTATATCTTTTTTAGCACGGTGTGCTTAGTATTTTTGAAGAAATGCTCTCTTGCTTCACTTAGATTTATTTGAGAGTTAGTAAATTTTTGAAGAAATTCTATCTTGCTTCACTTAAATCATTTTGAGAGAAAGAAATTTTGTTATGCTCGTGATCTTCACTTATATTTGTTTGAGCTTATGAAAAGCAACACATGAAAATTAGTCCCAAAGTGATAGATATCCAAGAATAATAAAGAAAAAAATGTCATGAAGATCATTGGAAAAAATAAACTTGATTCTTAGTAATAGTTTTGAGATATGATGATGTGATATGTGAGTCATCTTGATGAGTAATTATGCTTTAGTAAGAATATTGGTGTTAAGGTTTGTGATTCCCTATGCATGCACGAAAGTCAATAACCAAGCAATGAAATTATATCCTACTTGTGGTGCATTATTCGGTGTTAATTATGCTTAATGCTTGCTTATGATATTATTCGTTTCTTGGTTGGTCGCTTCCCAATCTTTTGCTACCCTTCATTTTGCACTAAGTATGACCTATACTTGTGCATCCAAAATCCTTTAAACCAGTTTTGCCACATGAGTCCACTATGTCTACCTATATGCGGTATTATTTTGCTGTTCTAAGCAAATTTGCATGTGTCATCTCTAATTTTCAAAATAAACTTCTTTGTTGTGTGTTTGTTTCACTCGCGGAGCGGTGAGGGGTGGCTAATATTTTCCATGCTAAATGTGTTATTCTCAAGATGAGTGTTTATTCACTTGTCATTGCACAAGAGTAAGGCAAAGGTATTAGGGATGCCCAGTCCCTAAATGCAAAAATAAATGAATTTACTTTATGTTATCAAGTAATAAATTCCTTGGAAAGTGTTGGTATGGAGGCATCCATGGATACAGTTAGCCATGGAAAGTGAAAGTTATGGTGGAAAAAGGAATAAACTTTATTTTCTGTTTGGGAACCGCCTGTGATATATCTACGCATGGAAAGTATTGGGAACTCTAAGTCGTTTTCGTTGGTGGGATGGATACACCTCCCAAAACATTTTTATCTCAAATTTTTCGCTTTGAGCTTTGGCACCTCTACAAATCCCTACTTCCCTCTGTGAAGGGCCTTTCTTTTACTTTATGCAATTTTTATTTTGAGTCTCCATCTTCTCTTATAAAAGCACCAACTAGGAGGCAATATGATTGTGCTTAAGTATTGGGTATAGTTAATATTCGAGTGTGTTTCATGAATGGATCAATGTTTGAGCATGATGGGCTAGGGATAACTTATTTTAGCATTGATATTTTGAAAGACATGGTTGCTTGTTGATATGCTTGAGTATCTAAATTATTATGTCAAAACTAGACTATTGCTTTGAATCACATAAACGTCCAATTGTCCATGCTATGAAGAAAAGAATATTATATGACATGATGAACAACACTCCACATCAAAAATTCTATTTTTATCACCTACCTACTCGAGGACGAGTAGGAGTTAAGCTTGGGGATGCTGATATGTCTTCAACGTATCTATAATTTACTATTGTTCCATGCTATTTTATTACCAATCTTGGATGTTTTATAATCATTTTATATCATTTTTTGGTACTAACCTATTGACATAGTGCCAAGTGCCAGTTGTTGTTTTTCCATGTTTTTACATCACAGAAAATCAATATCAAACGGAGTCCAATGCCACCAAACTTTATGAAGAATTTTTATGGGCCAGAAGGAACACAACAGGCCCTGGCTGCGCCTGGGGGTGCCCCGAGGGAGGCACAACCCACCAGGATGCGCCAGGAGGCCCAGGCGCGCCCTGGTGGGTTGTGCCCACCTCAGGTGCCCCACGGACTGCCTCTTTGCTCTATAAATACCCCAAAAATCCCAGAACCCTAGGGGAGTCGACGAAATATTCATCCAGCCGCAGCAGAGTTCACAACCACCAGATCCAATCTAGACACCATCACGGAGGGGTTCACCACTTCCATTGGTGCCTCTCCAATGATGCGTGAGTAGTTCTTTGTAGACCTTCGGGTCCGTAGTTAGTAGCTAGATGGCTTCATCTCTCTCTCTCTTGATCCTCAATACAATGTTCTCTTGGCGATCCATATGATGTAACTCTTTTGCGGTGTGTTTGTTGGGATTGATGAACTTTGAGTTTATGATCAGATCTATCTTTTTATATCCATGAAAGTATTTGAGTTTCCTTGATCTCTTTTATGCATGATCTCTTATAGCCTCGTATTTCTTCTCCGATATTTGGGTTTTGTCTGGACAACTTGATCTATTTATCTTGCAATGGGAAGAGGTGCCCGGTAGTGGGTTCAATCTTATGGTGCTTGATCCCAGTGACAGAAAGGGAACCGACACGTATGTATCGTTGCTACTAAGGATAAAAAGACGAGATCTATATCTACCGCCATATAGATAAACGGATCTTGTCTACATAATGTCATCATTCTTATTGCATTACTCCGTTTTTCCATGAACTTAATACACTAGATAAATGCTGGATAGCAGTCGATGTGTGGAGTAATAGTAGTAGATGCAGGCAGGAGTCGGTCTACTAATCTTGGACATGATGCCTATGTAATGATCATTGCCTAGATATCGTCATGATTATTTGAGGTTCTATCAATTGCCCAACGGTAATTTGTTTACCCACCTTTTGCTATTTTTCTCGAGAGAAGCCACTAGTAAAACCTACGGCCCCCGGGTCTTCTTTCTCATATATTTGCCTTTGCGATCTACCTTTTTATTTGCTTTTATTTTCAGATATATTAAACCAAAAACCCAAAAATACCTTGCTGCAATTTATTTTATTTGGCGTTCTATCTATCCATATTTACAACTTTATCTTTCGTCACACGCCGTTTCTGGCGCTGTTACCCGAAAGGGATTGACAACCCCTTTAACACGTCGGGTTGCGAGGTGTTGTTATTTGTGTGCAGGGGTTGTTTACATTGTGTTGCTTGGTTCTCCTACTAGTTCGTCAACCTTGGTTTTATATCTGAGGGAAATACCTACCACGCTGTGCTGCATCATCCCTTCCTCTTTGGGGAAATACCGACGTAGCTTCAAGCGACATCAGACATTACTATACGTCATTTTGATGGTCAGGTGCAAGGTAGAGCATGCATTAGAATTTGTAGTTGTGTCGGTGCAGATACTAGACCTTAGATCAAGGATCGAGTCGGACAAAATTGGAAAGAGAAGCGGCTGATCGCACTACACTAGGAAAAAAACACGTGTAAGCTGGCGCACTACATTAGACAGTAGCAAATAGCAAACCAAACCTTCTACTCCAAACTTGTTCATGGACTATCCTCTACGACAAATAGGTGCTTTGAAGATATGATTCTTAACTTCTGCCCGGAAGAAACTTGTATTTTTTTCAAATTGACAACTTGTTGCTGAAGTACACGAATCCAATCAATTGTTACTCTTAAGGTCCCGAATGTTTGCCACGTAATCGAACGCTTCCCCTACTTACCCCCACACCTTCTCATCATTTCCTCTTTCAACTTTTTTGAAGCATGTGTCGGTGCTAGGTATTTGGATTCCAGAGCTGATATCATAAGATCATTCCTTTTGCATTATCAGATAGAGCGAGACAATATGTCATCGAAGATACGTTAAAAGCTTTTTAAAGAGATGATGTTAACATATGCCCTCAAGGAAATTCATTTTCGAAAAGGACGACCGTTAGGTAAGCACGCGAATCTAGTTGGCGGTTACTTCGAAATTGAATTTGAAAAGTCACTAATGCCCACCCATGTAGTCCCATGCTTCTCTTGCTCTTTTTTCCCACACATACCCCTAGTTTTCTCTTTCGGCTTGTTTGAGAGCTCGTGTCGGAGCCAAGTATTTTGGAGACGATCGGTGTTCGTACTGTTGGAGATATGCCCTAGAGGCAATCATGTATGATGATATTTCCTATGTGTTTATGAATAAAGATAGTCCTTGGACATTATCAATGATGTGTATCAGCAAGTACGTGACTTGTTTATGGGACTATGCATTGTATGATGACTGTCCTAAAAGGTCCCTAGTCGAAAGGGCTGTGTGGACGCGCAACCAACTAGGCTAGCATATGACACGGTCGATGGCTTGGTCTCACTAGCCATGGAGCATTGAATGCTAACCGGATAATATGGACTTGGAAGGATCTGGTCGGATTCGACATAGTTGGATCCGAGTCGAGATAAGGTCCGAGTTGGACAAACCCAACTATGAGATGCAGCAATATGTCATCTGTGAGTCTTGAGTACAACATATGTTCTATGTCCTAAGACCTGAGCTGACGCATGTACTCGGGATGGTGTCAGCCTTGCTTTGGCCCGACCAAATGCTACTCCATAACTGGGTAGTTATAAAGGTAGGTTTTGGGTTTGTCCAGAACCATGCTGCGAGACGTGGTCGAGCAAGATGGGATTTGCCCCTCCGATCAGGAGAGATATACTCTGGGCCCTTCGTGTGATCCGACCAGGATAAGCATGGCCATGCGACAAGGATTATGAGATAATCCGGTTTGTGGTCGGCATCACTGGAACGAGAAAGAGGTCGGGCTAGCACAAGGATGGTAGACTCGCCTTGATCCCGACAACATATATCGTGTGGCAAAAGGAATGGAAGTATGATGTACAAGTTCGCCTAACCAGCTTCATAGTCTGTTTGGTGTTCGGCATGCCTTGCTAGAGGCCGCTACCAACTGTGCAGTTCGGAGGTCATCCGAACTGCGACCAAGCCGGCTTGAACCTAAGGGGTCGCGCGCTTAAAGGAAGGAACCTACGAGGTCGGATCCGAGGACACTGGTCGGATGTGATCCGAGCTGTATTCGGATTGTAGCCGAGTAGACTTATGGGCTTTAGGGTCCGTGCAAGGCCCAAGTGTTGAGCCTGCGACGGACGCCTATATAAAGTGGAGGTGTCGCACACTCACACGATTGATCGCTTCGGCGCTGTCACTAGGGTTTGCATGTGTTGCGAATAGACACCTCCACTCTCCGCAAGTTGTGTGATTGGACCTAGCAGTCCGCCGCACGACGTTCCTCCTGCACGCGCGGATATCGTTAGAGGCGGTGCACTTGCGCTGTTCCAGCAAACCTGTACGTGGGAACCGACTACCAACTGTAGAGGGGAGATCGGACGAGGAGGAGATGATCCACACGGACGCGCTGCCCTAACTCTACTTCCGCTGCACGGCACTGCGCGTCTAGTGGTAACAAACTGTGATCCATCTCCCGTAGCATGTTCTTGGTTGTTCAGCGCGTAGGAAAATTTTAATTTGCAGTCGACGCACCCTACCGTAGAACCCAACACGTAGAAGAATCCTTTCTGTGTTATCAAATAGAGTAATAAGGTGTCACGCCGTCCATTCTATGACAAAGGCATTTCAACCCATGACCACTAATTAAGTGGAAATATAACCAATGGTTACTCCGAAATGGATTCACTTCCCTTTCTTCATCCAAACCCATGGTAGCAAAAAATGAGGGGAGGAAGGCCAAGACAACCCGATCTGGAGCACTGTCGAGTTTTTCTTGCAGAGCTTATGTCAGACTCCTCCCAAACAATCGCCATCCACCATGGAGAACGACCGAAGGAGGAGACAACCACCACTAGATGCCGCTCGCAAGCACCAAAACATAGCTCCAGTTTGGCATGACACCAAACACCCAAAGGCAAGCCTTACTATATACCTAGCCCTAGACCTAAACATAGCTCCAAACAGGGACTCTCGCGCTCCACTCACATCTCCACACCGACCAACGTCACTTTCGGGGGAAGAAGAGGGAACTGTCTCGGCATGAAGCCAATTTGCGGAGTTGT
The DNA here is from genome assembly GCF_018294505.1 of Triticum aestivum. NCBI lineage: Eukaryota > Viridiplantae > Streptophyta > Magnoliopsida > Poales > Poaceae > Triticum > Triticum aestivum. Next base: position 477,696,492 of record NC_057806.1, read on the forward strand.
ATGGTAAACTTATTGAAGCTTTCTTTCGCTGCGTGAAGCACTCCTATTCCGGCTGGATTTGAGGAAATGATGAGCGGACATGCATGTTCCTAGATTGCATTACGATTTCTTCACAAGCATCGCTAAAAGCACTAAAATAGGAAGAAAAAAGGAATTACAAACCACCAATCTAGCGCAAATATCTTCGCTTTTCTACAACTCCTTAACACAATGATCCAAGCCTCTAATTTCATTCCTCATGGTATGCTTCTCATTATGAGAAGCGGTACTGACCATCAACGACATGGACGAGCAATGACTGGAAACTAGGGTTCATCATTTGAACCGGGGTTGAAGAGATGGATTGATTCGGTTTGGGTCGAGCAAAATAAAAAGAGATGATTAATTATTATTTTTTGGAAAAACAGAAGAATTTCATATCAATTGAAAAAAGACGAAAGACCAAAGCCCAAAGTAAGATGGGGGCAAATTACACATTATAAGAAGCAAAAAGCTCCCCTAAAAATAAGAACCAAACAATTCCAAAGTAAGATTAAAATCATATCTTCTCTCTCTCTAAAAAACCAAATCCTCCCTGAATCAAGCGAATGGAATCAAAATTTTCCTTAAAAAACGAGTTGGTCTCACGACAAGAATACTTTGTCCCCGTCATCATCGCACAAAAGAACCAACTATAAACAACTCACTTCCTCGGCGGCTTCTCACCAACCAAACACCGATAGACCATGTCCTCACCCCTCTCGTGGTCTTGTCGTTGATCCAGAAAAATGCTTCACACACGCACACCTCCTACGCGATGCCGATGCACGGACCCGGTCCACGCAGCATGCGCACTAGCCGCCGACCGGGGTCCAGCTGGGTCACCCTCTGCATGGCCTCGGTCGGTCTCCCTCCCCACGCCGATGAGAAAAGCCACCCCGGGGCCCACCCTGTCCGCTGCTTTCCCTCACTATTCCACACTCTTCCTTAGTTTTCCCACTCTCACCCCTCTCGCTTATCCCTCTCGGCTCCCACCTAGGGTTCTCACCGAGGAGAAAAGCCAAACTAAGAGTTATTTTGACCTCAAATTGCATATAAATCAAATAAACTATCACATATAATTCCTCCCAAACTAAAAACCCACAAATCACTACTTATAGAGCATTGCAAGAGCTAATCTAGCAATGACAGATGAAAGGACAAAGTTGCTAACCTTTGTGTTCACTTGGATGGATGGGGCACGGTGCCTTCAAATCTTGAGAAATTTTGGCAAAAATGGAGGATGAGCTCGAGAGGAAGAGGAAGAAAACAGAGGAGAGAAAAGGGGAAGAACAGAGAGCTCGATCTCGATGAAGGGTTTATATAGGATGATCTTTAGTCCCGGTTGGTTATATGAACCGGGACTAAAGGTGCATCTCTAGTCCCGGTTCATGCCACGAATCGGGACTAAAGGTGTTGGTGCAGCCGCAGCCTGACACCAGCCTGCCACCACCTCTTTAGTCCTGGTTCGTGGCACGAACCGGTACTAAAGGTTCGCCATGAACAAGGACTAATGAGCGCCGCCCGCCTAGCCGTTGGAACCGGCACTCATAGTCACATTAGTGCTGGTTCAATTCCAAACCGGGACTAATGAGCCGGAACCAACCCTCTTGCAGGAAACATTGAAGAAGAAAACCTTTTCTTTAACATGAAAAACCCAGAGATTTATGGCAGAACCACCAATTGCTGCCTCCAAGGCAACAACCACGGAATTCTCATGAAGATGAAAATCATGCCGGCTAAAAGACACGATCATAGTAAAATACTTGTTACCATTGAGTGGATGGACCGTAGATCCAGTGGCCCGAAGAACCTCGACTGCAAAATTCAAACCCTTGGAGAAATCCAAGCCAAGGGTTGATCCCCCCGAGGAACCCATGAAAGATGGATATGCCCGTAGAGATCATGTGACGCCAAGAGAGATGATTAGAGAACACTTGAAATTCAGTGGATGGTGGATGAGATCATCGGAGAGCCTAGGTCAGCGCCGCCTAGAGGTGGGAGCGCCATCTCTCATCCAATCAATGGTTGCTCTTAAGTTCGAAAGGTTGCAAATGCCCGACACATAGTCCCACAATTCTCCTAGATTATACTTCCGCCATCTACTTGTTTCCTCTTTTGATTTTCTTTGGATCTCGTTTCGATGCTAGGCATTTGGAGTCCTGCGGCGTCCTTAGAACATCGTCATTTTAGACAGAGTAATATGACACACCATTCAAGCTACGACAAAAGACGTATTCGAAGAAATTTTTATATTTGAAAAATGATGACTGTTGGATAATCGTGAAAATCCAATCAATGGTTGCTCCTAAGCTTGAAAGGTGGCAAGCGCCCGCTACGTAGTCCCATTCTTCTCCTAGTCCTTTCCGGGGCCTTCCACTTGTTTCATCTTTTTGCTTTGTTTGAATCTTGTGTTGGTGCTAGGTGTTCAGAGTCCAACAATTTAGATATATTATAACTGCGCACTTTCCCTGCCCTTATAGTGCTTTACGTTTTCGACCGTCGATTTTCTTGATCCGGACGTTTCTGGCCCTAGATCAGCTGTCCTAAGAGGCAGCTACTCCCGCAGAAAAATCCCAAGATGCTGGTTCATTCGGGTTACGGGTCCGTAATAGACCCATTATCCTGCGATTGGTACCCATCTACCCTCCACCCTCACGACAGTTCGCTCGCCTCAGCCCCTTCCTCTTCTCCTTTCCCTCTCCTCTGCTCGGTTCTCTTCTCGGTTGCCGCAGATCTCTGCCGCCGGTGTTCCTCACGGCTGCAGCTCAAGTCCATGCCGCCATCCCTGTGAGCCAAGGCGTCGCCACATCCCGGTGCGACTGCTGCCCTTGATCCACGCCACCGCTGCCACTCCAGAACGAGGCTTCCTCGCCGTCCACCGTTCATCGCCTCTCCTATCCACCCACCGCTCCTCATTGCTCCAGGGGGGCGCGCTTCATCGCGAGATCACGTGCTTTACGCGCTCGGGGGCGCTCGATGCGGCGACGCGGGCAATCTGTGTCAATCCAGCCAAGGCGTGGGTGGGGATTAAGTCGAGTCGAGGCGAGGCTTGCGAGGGGATCCGGCGTGGGATGTGGCTGAATCGGGGGCCAGTCGATCCAGGAGGCCGCAGTGCATGAGGACCTGGCCGTGGTTGCCACTGGTGAGAGCCCCTTCTAGAGCCCCCACCTCTTCATCTTCATCCCCTGTTTTCGGGATATTGACAGAATGTGCTGATATTTCCTATATATATCTGTTGGAAAGAAGAGACAAGATAAATTGATTCCTGCACTAAGTTTGCATCCAAAGGTTCATGTTGATACATGGTCGCTCTCTCACTGGAAGAAGATGATGCCTATTTGTTCTCATTTGTCTGACAAAGCTGCAACATATCAGTAGAATAACAGATTATGCACAAGGGTATTTTGTGGAGCCGACTCTTCAATATTTTGACATAAATTGTCTGAATTATCGACAAAAAAATACAAATTGGAATTAAAAGTTTGTCTCCTTAATAGTGTAACACATTTTGTTGGAAATTGGAATAGAATGACTGATATATGATTTTTGGAGTATGTACTGCACTGCAACAATACAAGGTACATGCTGCCACCACTGATTTGGTTTGTTCTGCGTGCAGATCTTCGCACTTTGCTCCGTGAGCCAGCCGTCACGTCCATGGCGGAGGTACCACCCGTCGACTTGAGCATCAAACAACGCCCATAACTAACTAAGAGCCAGTCCTTCTTGCAGCACCTAACTATCATGGTTGATTATTTCTCTCGTTTGTGGCAGCAGGGGAAGGAGGAGGAGTTCGGCGGGCTGTTCAGCATGCCCCCCCCGGCGTTCGTGCTCATGCTCACCGTCAAGAATCAAGAACAACATTCAGGTCGGTGGAGTTCTTGCCTGTATTGATTGAGATCTCAGCTTAACAAGGACATATTTTCTGTAGTAAGTACTCACTGTCTGTCTGCACATCTGTTTTAATTGAAGACCTGACCTTCTAAAGTGCCGGTGTTGTCTGTCGTGCATACACTTGCTAAAAAACAAATCTGACTTAGTTGTCCGTGCTTATGTCTTCCAAGTGAATAGTAGTTTCCCTCTAAAATGCCTTTGCTAATAATGTGGCACTGCAAAGTTAAATGCACCATTGTGTACATGAGAAATTTACTACTGGCTGCAAAGTTAATTGCACCATGTAATACTGAGTAAATATGATGGTTTTTGTGCACCTTTCGTCAGTCAGTCATGCTTTGTAACAGTGTTGCCCTCATATAGTGATGTCAAAAATGTTAAATGCATCAACACGTAGTATACGAGTAATTAACCATCTTGGTGTCACAGATTTTATCTTGGTTGATGTGACATGTGATCTTACATTTATATTATTATTTCTAATCTTTTAGTGGCTCCTATCTGATCTTTGACGTATTTAATCTAACTTTTTATGTAGCATCAAGTGACTGGGTTGATAAAAAAGTGTGCATTTGTCAAACCTGCAAGACGAAGTAAAGAAAAAGAAGTCAAGTAAATCTTTGTGGTTCCATTGCTACAAATGGAAGCAGGTAAAATACATTCCTCTATGATCTTGCTATTGCTAAGATTTCAACTCGAATTTTCTTCCTCCGAACTGCCATTGGCTAACAAAGAAGGGTACAATCTTTCATCGTAGGTAAATCCTTGCCTTCAAGTTGGCATGTGAAGTATTGTGACTGCTCTTACAAATAATTTTGTAGTATATTGTAAGGATATCCAGCAATAGTTTCCTGTAAACTGTTATTTCGGCAGTCAAAAGATAATATGCCATTAAATCAGGAAGGAGCCTTGCATATCCCATCACAACTATTTCTTTCCTATTTTTCATAATAACCTTTGTGTTTATTGTCTTCATTTTGAAATCTATCTAGCAACAAACTCAATGCAATATTGATACTTCTACCATACAAAGTGTGCTATGTTTCACCTTTCAAAAAAAGTGTGGTATGTTTCAAAACACTAGCATTGGTGTCTTGTACCTATTACTATTGCTTAAAGTTTAGGTATAATGCCTTCACATATTTGTATCAAACACTAACATTCAGTATTACAAATAGACGGGCGCAGCAACGCGCGCCATTCATGATCTAGTGTTCTTAAAAGATCATCATTCTAGATATAGTAAGATGACATGCCATCCAAGTCATGAAAAAGGGTGTTTTGAAGAGACGACTGTTAACTTATGCTCGAAAAAAACTGTATTTTTTAAGAAAGACGACCATTGGTTAAGTGCGCGGATCCAACTAATGGTTTCTCTGAAGTATGAAAGATTGCAAATGCCTACCAAACAGTCCCAACTTCCATAATTCTCGCGGTCTTCCCGTGCATTACACTTGTTTCCTCCTTCGTTTTTGTTTGGATCTTGTGTTGGTGCTAGGCACTCAAAGTCGAGTAGTTTCTTAGAACATCGTCATTTTTATAGGGTAAGATGACACACCATCCAAAACACAAAAAATAGGTTTGGATAGATGATAGTTAACTTCTGCTCAAAAGAATTATTATTTTTGGAAAATGAGGACAATTTGATAAAAGTGCGAATTCAACCAACGTCTTCTCTTAAGTTTGAAAGGTGGCAAGCACTCGTCAAATAGTCATGCACTTGTCCTAGACTTTTCACGTGCCTTCCACTTGTTTCCTCTTTCGACTTTGTTTGGATCAAGCGTCGGTGCAAGGTCCAATGGTGTTCTTAGAACATCATATATGGTAAGATGACACACATCCATGCTACTATTTCATTCCTGCCTACCTTCTTTCTATAAGAACATGTGGTTATTATCCAGTGATGTATAGTGGCATGTAAAGTTATACTAGACTTACCTTGACTTTTTTTACTATTACACATCCATATTTCTTGCTTAACTTGCATCCCTACAAACACAATATACACCATGATGAAAACATTGTATGAAGCAGGTAATTATAGACCATTTCAAAGAGAGAGGAAGGGGCATCCGCCTGTTTCAGCTCTAGCCCCTCTCTTGCTAAATTTATTACATTTTCTATTGTGCCTTCGTTTCAGGTCACGGCTATGACATTACTATACGTCATTTTGCTAGTCAGGTGGTCAGGTGCAAGGTAGAGCATGCATTAGAATTTTTAGTTGTGTCAGTGTGGATACAAGGCCTTCAATCAAGGATTGAGACGGGCAAAATTGGAAATAGAAGCAACTCATCGCACAAGGGTAGGAAAAAAGCACACGTAAGCAAGTGCACTATATTAGAAAATAGAAAATAGCAAACCAAACCTTCTAATCCAAACATATTAATGGACTATCCTCTACAACAAATAGTTCTTTTGAAGATATGATTCTTAACTTCTGCTCGGAAGAAAATTGTATTTTTTAAAACCGATGACTTGTTGGTGAAGTGCGCAAGTTCAATCAATTGTTACTCTTAAGGTCGCAATTTTTTGCCACGTAATCGCACACTTCCCCTACTTCCACACCTTCTCATCATTTCCTCTTTCAACTTGTTTGAAACATGTGTCGGTGCTAGGTATTTCGACTCCAGAGCTGATATCAAAAGATCATTCCTTTTGTGTTATCAGATAGAGTGAGACAATATGTCGTCAAAGTTACGTTAAAAGCTTTTTGAAGAGATGATTGTTAACATATGCCCTGAAGGAAATGCATTTTTGAAAAGGACGACCATTAGGTAAGCGCGCGGATCTAGTTAACGGTTACTCCGAAATTGAATTTAAAAAGTCACTAATGCCCGCCCACGTGGGCCCACGCTTCTCCCGCTCTTTTCCCCACACCTATCCCTAGTTTTCTCTTTCGGCTTGTTTGCGAGCTCGTGTCGGAGCCAAGTATTTTGGAGTCGATCGGTGTTCGTAGAAGAATCCCTTTTGTTATCAAATAGAGTAATAAGGTGACACGTCGTCCATGCTATGACAAAGGCATTTCAGGAGATGGCCGTTAGGTTAGGTACAAGAGAAATTGAATTTTCAAAAACCAATGACCACTAATTGAGTGAGAATATAACCAATGGTTACTCTGAAATGAATTCGCTTCCCTTTCTTCGTCCAAACCCATGGTAGCAAAAACTGAGGGAAGGAAGGCCAAGACAACCCGATATGGAGCACTGACGAGTCTTTCTTGCAGAGCTTCCATCGCATCCCTCTTGAACAATCGCCATCCACCATGGAGAACGACCGAAGGAGGAGAAAACCACCACTACATGACGCTCGCAAGCGCCGAAAAATAGCCCCAGTTCAGCACATCACCAAATACCCCAAAGGCAAGCATTACTATATACCTAGCTAGCCCTACACCTAAAGATAGCTATACTCTGAACAAGGACTCGCTCTCCACTCACATCTCCACACCGACCAGCGTATGGTAAACTTATTGAAGCTTTCTTTCACTGCGTGAAGCACTTCTATTCCAGCTGGATTTGCGAAAATGATCAGCGGACACGCGTGTTCCCAAATTGCATTACCATTGCTTCACAAGCATCACTGAAAGCACTAAAATAGGAAAAAAAATGGAATTACAAACCACCAATCTAGCGCAAATATCTTCGCTTTTCTACAACTCCTTAACACAATGATCCAAGTCTCTAATTTCATTCCTCATGGCATGCTTCTCATTATGAGAAGCGGTACCGACCATCAACGACATGGACGAGCAACGACTGAAAACTAGGGTTCATCATTTGAACCGGGGGAGAAGAGATGGATTGATTCGGTTTGGGTCGAGCAAACGAAAAGAGACGATCAATTATTATTTCTGGAAAAAGAGAAGAATTTCATATCAAAGCCCTAAGGTAAGATGGGGCAAATTATACGTACTACATTAAGAAGCAAACAACTCCCGTAAAAAAGAAGAAGCAAACAATTCCAAAGTAAGATTAAAATCATCTCTTCTCTCTCTAGAAAACCAAATCCTCCCTGAATCGACGAACGGAATGAAAATTTTCCTTAAAAAACGAGTTGGTCTCACGACAAGAATACTTTGTCACCGTCATCATCGCACAAAGGAACCAACTATAAACAACTCACTTCCTCGGCGGCTTCTCACCAACCAAACACCGATAGACCATGTCCTCACCCCTCTCGCACTCTCGCCGCTGATCCAGAAAAATGCTTCACACACGCACACCTCCCTCGCGATGCCGGTGCACGCACCCGGTCCACGCAGCACGCGCGCTAGCCGCCGACCGGGGTCCAGCCGGGTCGCCCTTCGCGTGGCCTCGGTCGGTCGCCCTCCCCACGCCGATGAGAAAAGCCACCTCGGGGCCCACCCTGTCCGCCGCTTTCCCTCACTCTTCCACACTCTTCCTCAGTCTTCCCCCTCTCGCCCCCCTCTCGCTTATCCCTCTCGGCTCCCACCTAGGGTTCTTGCCGAGGAGAAAAGCCAAAGATCGATCCATGAGAGTGCCTACCGCCGGCGGGGAGCCACTCCGGCGTGTAGATCCGGTGGTCGGCCACCTCAAGATCTACTGAAATCTTTCAGCATTGCCCCCTTGCTCCTGTTCTCGACTCCCGGCCAATCTCTGCTGATTCCGAATATCTCCTCCTCCGGTTCCGTCCTTTCCGAGATCCCCGTTGTTCAGATCGCGTGCTGGAATCTGGTACGTGAGTGCGCAGTCCCGTGCTCTTCCCTGTCGCTTTTCCCTTTATTTTATTTTTCTTGCTTGCCACGAGGGAAGATCTGTAGGGGTAAGCGATGCTAGTTCACGGTAAAAAGAATTTCTAATGGATGGAGGATCTAGGTCCCATGTTCTTCCCTGCTGCTACGGTTTACAAGTTCTTACATGGTTTCCATTCTTAAATAGATTCATGTTCTTCCCTGCTGCTACGGTTTACAAGTTCTTACATGGTTTCCATTCTTATATTAGATTCATATTTTACCTTTTCTGATGCGCACAGACATTCCTGCTGCCATCCGTTTTGAGGTATATGAGGTTATTTTTATGCAGCGCTTAGTTAAATCCCACGCACCCGGCGCCGCATCTAGATCTTCTCCTATTTTCCTAGTTTAAATGTACTGTTTTAGTTCTCCTTGGACTGGTAGTTAAAGCCGTGGGTTCTCTTCATGTTCCAAAATTAACACCGGCTAGCTGTTCTTCATGATCCAACAACTTACATGCTGTTTCAGCGTTTTCTCAAGTCTGAGTTACCGCAATGTGTAGAATAGGGCTAGCATAACTCTACTGTTGTCCTGCTTGATACGTACAATGGATTTATGTTGTCGTGTCCCCAGTTCAGTCGCTATACTTGTCGCCGATGTTTTTTCAAGATTGGTGATGTAGATGTTTTTCCCCACATGGCAGATGGAGAATTTTCTCACGAAATGTTCGGTTGAAAGCGACCTTGGCTGAATTGTTGATTGCAAAGGTGCCAACCTCCTCTTCTTTATGTACACCAACCAGTCATTTTGTTGCCTATAATAACCATTTAAAGGCCGTGCTTATTTTCTATTTTGCAGCTATTCTGGGGAATCAGTCGCTGTTGGCTGTATCTTTTTTCCTTTTCTGATCCTGAGTAGAAATTGTTTGGTTGAAGACTGTCATTCAAGATGATGCAGAGGCCATTCCGCCCGGAGGAGTACTCCTTGAAGGAGACTACTCCTCACCTTGGTGGAGCAGCTGCAGGTGACAAGCTCACCACCACCTATGACCTGGTTGAGCAGATGCAGTACCTTTATGTTCGAGTGGTAAAAGCGAAGGAACTTCCAGCTAAGGACCTCACTGGAAGTTGTGACCCGTATGTTGAGGTGAAGCTTGGGAATTATAAGGGCACAACTCGGCATTTTGAGAAGAAGACCAATCCTGAGTGGAACCAGGTGTTTGCCTTCTCAAAGGAGCGCATTCAGGCATCAGTAGTGGAGATTATCGTCAAAGATAAAGACTTTGTTAAAGATGACTACATTGGACGGGTTATGTTTGACCTTAATGAGGTCCCAAAGCGAGTTCCACCTGACAGCCCGTTGGCTCCACAATGGTATCGCTTGGAAGAACGGAATGGGCACAAGGTCAAAGGAGAGTTGATGTTAGCTGTTTGGATGGGTACTCAAGCAGATGAAGCATTTCCTGAAGCTTGGCACTCTGATGCTGCGTCAATCCCTGGTGATGGCCTTGCAAGTATTAGATCAAAAGTTTATCTTACTCCTAAGCTTTGGTATCTGCGTGTCAATGTCATTGAAGCACAAGATCTTATACCAAATGACAAGACCAGGTTCCCTGAGGTTTATGTCAAAGCAATGTTAGGAAACCAGGCTCTTAGAACCCGAGTATCACCAGGCAGGACTCTGAATCCAATGTGGAATGAGGACTTGATGTTTGTTGCAGCTGAGCCATTTGAGGAGCACCTGATTTTGAGTGTAGAAGACAGGATTGCTCCAGGAAAGGATGATGTAATTGGGAGAACTGTCATTTCACTGCAGCATGTAGCTCGGAGGCTGGACCACAAGTTGCTGAACAGCCAGTGGTATAATCTTGAGAAGCATGTGATGGTGGATGGTGAGCAGAGGAAGGAGACCAAGTTCTCAAGCAGGATTCACTTAAGAATTTGTCTTGAAGGTGGATATCATGTCTTGGATGAATCGACACATTACAGTAGTGATCTAAGGCCAACTGCCAAACAGCTGTGGAAGCATAACATTGGGGTCCTTGAGCTGGGTATCTTGACTGCGCAGGGCCTGTTGCCTATGAAGACGAAGGATGGACGCGGCACGACTGACCCTTATTGTGTTGCTAAGTATGGGCAGAAATGGGTGCGTACAAGGACTATCATTGATAGTTTCACTCCCAAGTGGAATGAACAGTACACTTGGGAAGTGCATGATCCATGCACTGTGATCACTATTGGTGTATTTGACAACTGCCACTTGAATGGCGGGGAAAAGGCTAATGGTGCACGGGATACCAGAATTGGCAAGGTCCGCATCCGCCTCTCAACGCTAGAAACTGATCGGGTGTATACCCACTCATACCCTCTTATTGTTTTGACACCTGCTGGCGTTAAGAAAATGGGTGAGGTACAGCTTGCTGTCCGGTTCACATGCTCATCACTGTTCAACATGATGACTCTGTATTCACAGCCCTTGCTGCCCAAGATGCACTATATACACCCGTTGTCTGTGATCCAGGTTGATAACCTAAGACGCCAAGCAACCAACATTGTCTCAACCAGGCTGAGCCGTGCAGAACCGCCACTGCGAAAAGAAATTGTGGAGTACATGCTGGATGTGGATTCTCACATGTGGAGCATGAGAAAGAGCAAGGCAAACTTCTTCCGTATCATGGGTGTCTTGAGCCCTCTGATTGCAGTTGCTAGATGGTTTGATCAGATCTGTCACTGGAGGAACCCACTGACGACTATACTGATCCATGTCCTCTTTGTGATACTGGTCTTGTATCCTGAGCTGATACTGCCTACAATCTTTCTCTACCTATTCCTGATTGGAGTGTGGTACTACCGGTGGCGGTCGAGGCAGCCTCCGCACATGGACACTCGCCTCTCACATGCGGAGACCGCCCATCCTGACGAGCTTGATGAAGAGTTTGACACCTTCCCTACATCTCGCCCACCTGACATCGTCAGGATGCGGTATGACCGCCTCCGGAGCGTTGCTGGGAGGATCCAGACTGTTGTTGGTGATCTTGCAACACAAGGAGAAAGACTGCAGTCTCTGCTGAGCTGGAGAGACCCAAGGGCCACCGCGCTGTTTGTGACCTTCTGCTTCATCGCTGCGATCGTCCTGTACGTCACACCATTCCGTGTTGTGGTCTTCCTTGCAGGCCTGTACACCCTGAGGCACCCGAGGTTCCGCCACAAGATGCCGTCTGTCCCGCTGAACTTCTTCAGGAGGCTGCCGGCAAGGACTGATAGCATGCTGTAAGGTGCAACCGTCTCTCTCGCTCCGTGATCTGGCGCCTTCCTTGTTTCGGTGGCTCGATGCTGAGCATGTTCTATAGCTGCAACTGAGATGATGCTGGGGTCGAAGCGCGGTTGCCAAAAAATTGAACTGAACTATGTCGTTGTTTGTAGTCTTTTCAGTTGCTTGTGTGTCTGTTTTGGGACGGTTTTGAACCTTTCCTGTTGACGACTGAAACGCCTGATGTGTGACTAGTTATTATGCATGTATGCCGCCTGAAGAAATTGTGCTATCACCCGAGCTTCTGCTGTGTCCTATCATCTTTTGCATTTGCATCTAGCAGTGGTCGGCCTGCATGAGAAGATTCAGTGTGCGCCTGGGACACTGTTAATGATATTTTTGCTGAACGACTGAAGCGTGAACTGAATCCATGACGGCATTTTGCTGTCACTGAACCTGGGTTGGTATATGTGTGCATGTAGTTTCAGGTCAAGTATGTACAAGTAGTTGCGTGCTGCGCCTTCGTTTACCGTTTATGCATCTTCTCTTTCGTCCCATTTTTCTCATAGGAATGCTGATCTATCGTCAGTTGCTTCAGTTGGAGCTGCTGCCAGTATTGGGATCCTACTTTTTTGTTGCACTTCACAGATGGAGTGTTCCTTCACTCGCCCGAATATGACCAAGAGTTTGGCATTTATCTCCCAAATTTGAATGCCAACTCCTCGAATGCCAATCGACATGTTGAGGAAATTGCGCTTGTCCATGAATTTCTGTTTTTGATCGATGTACACACGTTCAAATATCAACTTCTTAGGATGTAATACATTCAAAAACTAATTGGCTCCTGTCTTTGCATCTCAAGCACCTATACCAATTTAGGATACTATATACACATTTTATAAGGATTTAGGTATGTGCGTCGGAAATATCGAGGTCCACGTACTTGCTTACACTTTTCCTCTCAAAAAGAGAAGAGAATGCCCCTAATGCTTTTCAAAGTACATTCATACTAGTTAGGTAGACACATGTGAGATATAAAAGAATGCTGGCTGCCAACACTAAAGTTGAATGGATATTAATATATCAGTACTCAGTTAATATATCACGTTTCTTCGGACGTCAGACAGCGAGACATACATACGAGTTCCAATCGAGCTTCTTAAGATAATCGTCCATCCATACCGCCAGCAAAACCAGACGACCAAAGATAAAGCATGCGCACACAGCAGCACTAACAATGGTCGCGCCATGGGGCGAGATGAGATCTGCGTGCCTCAAAAAGAAGCAAGCAACCTTTCCAAAAGAAAAAAAAAAAGGAAAAGAAGAAGCCAGCAATGCATTTGTCCGTCTTTTGCGTGTCGCGCAACATGCTTCCATGGCCTCAGATCTACCATGTTCCGTCTTGACATGTTCCCCTGCCAGTATATGCAAGAACAATGGAAGCAAGCGAAGCATCAGGTAAAGTAAATCTCAACTGATGAACCGCCTGCTAAATCTACCATGGTTAACTCGCGTAACCCACCAGTAAGTTGGCGATTCATCACCAGCATTTCATGGATCCACCAACAAGATACCAATTCATCACTAATGTCTCGAGCACAGAGAACCAGGTACTTGAAAAATTCTGCATAGAAACAAAAAAAAATCCCATCAAATTCAATTTGTTAATTTTTATTTCCTTTATTTTTAGTATTTGAAGTAATTTTGAACCCCCCTTATGGTATATTCCTGTGGGGCATAACCCCACTTCTCCTGCCTGGCCATAGCCCCCACCCCTATTCCTGCGCCCCTCTAACACTAAACCTTGTACACACCCTACCCTCTACGTGTCATATACTCTACAACTACAACTCTCTAGTTATTCTACTTGGTGGTAGCTTTACTGAGGCCGTCCTTAATAAAATGGTGGAATCTGTTGGGCATAAGCCACGGCGATCGCGTCGGGCGTGCGTGTGTGCACGCGGGATGGATCGGGAGCGCGGCGTGCGTGACCGGTGTGTGTGCATGCTTGGTAGTTAGCAAGCGGACGTGGATGATGCATGCGGAGTCCGGCCGCGTCGAGCGCGTCGTGTGCGCGGCCTGGGCATGCGGATCGTGGAACGCGTCGTGAGCGAGCAGGCCGGAGTGGGGTGTGGCGTGTGTGTGCTATATAGCTCCCTCCTGTGTACTGGTTCTCGGGTGAGCTAGGTCGTAAGCCATGTAGCCGAGTGGCTGAGTTTGTGCTCAGGTAAGGAAATACACAAGGACGCCGTACGTGCGGCGGGCGGAGTTCGTGCTCCGGCAAAAAACACTTGTGTACTTGCGTCTTTCTTCTTCCTTGAGAGCTGAGAGAGTGGATAGAGGTGCTGCTGAGCGAGAGGAAGAGGAAGGCCGCGGCAACAACAATTGGCATCAGAGCCTCAAGGTTCGAGGGGTGGTCGTGGCATGTGGCGGCGTCCCTGGCGAGCGCGACGGACATGGACACGTCGGCTGCGATGCGCGGCCATGCACGGTGATGCCGTGCGCGCAACAAGCAGCGGCGATCGCGGAGACGAGGAGGTCGTGGAGGACCTGCATGGTGGCGCAGAGGCTGCGGCGGCTCGACGCAACGACCGTGGAGGCGCTGCGGTTGACGGCGCAGCGGTGTAGGGTAAGCGCGGCGGCGAGTTGGGCGCGACCGGTGCGTGTTATGGGTGCGCACCGGATGCGTCGGACGCGTCGTGGCCGCGGGAGTGGACCGCGTCAGGGCACTGTACCTGGTTGCGCAGATCGCGTACGTGCGCGGCGGGAGCGCGGGGATGTGGGGACTGCGCGCGAAGGGCACGACGGCATGGTGGCAGGCTTGGCAGCGACGTCAGGGCGGTGGCGGCTACAACGACTTCGACGGCACGGCAGAGGCCGCAGCGGTGCGGTGCGGCGGCCATGGCGACATCGACGACGATGGACTCACCTGTTGTAGTTCGTGGCTTAGGAGGGTGAGTGTTGGGCATAAGCCACGGCGATCGCGTCGGGCGTGCGTGTGTGCACGCGGGACGGATCGGGAGCGCGGCGTGCGTGACTGGTGTGTATGCTTGGTAGTTAGCGAGCGGACGTGGACGATGCATGTGGAGTCCAGCCGCGTCGAGCGCGTCGTGTGCATGGCCTGGGCATGCGGATCGTGGAACGCGTCGTGAGCGAGCAGGCCGGAGTGGGGTGTGGCGTGTGTGTGCTATATAGCTCCCTCCTGTGTACTGGTTCTCGGGTGAGCTGGGTCGTAAGCCATGTAGCCGAGTGGCTGAGTTTGTGCTCAGGTAAGGAAATACACAAGGACGCCGTACGTGCGGTGATGAAGCTATGTACCTAGGGTAGGGTCATGGACCTGTCCAGACTGACCTACCCAAGGACACCTCCAGAAGAAATCACATTTCAATCGACTTGGCGGTGTTTCACTCGACGAACTCGAAGACACTCGACCAAGAAGCAACCACTCGACCAAGATCCAACCACCCGACGGCCAGGAGACCTAAAGTCACTCCGCACGCTAACGGTCGGTCATTAAGTAGCTTTTATGGTCATCATAGCACTTTATTAGGGGCGTTACCAGTAACGCCCAACCTTAATGTACTTAAAACCCTGCATAACTGAGGGCCGGAGGGGTCTAGCGGACTCTATATAAGCCACCCCCTCCTCAGTGTAAAGGGTTCGCACCTGAAAGTGCGTTATATCGACTAGAGGGGGGGGGTGAATAGGCGATTTTTATGAAAGTCTTCAAAACGTGGAAGTTTCGAAGACAAACGATAGAAATAAACCTATTACCATGCAGCGGAAGGTAGACTACACTGGGCAAACCATAGTCAAGTATTCAATGAAGTGAGAGCACAATGACTAATAGCAGCAATGTAGTAAGGATCAGGTAGGAAGATGTTATGAAGCCAAACAGAACACGCAGTCACTCAGTGAAGACAAAAGATAGTGCAAACATACAATGACTTCACAAGGAGTAACAGTAAGTAAAGGGAAGGGAAGGATGAAACCAGTGACTCGTTGAAGACAATGATTTGTTGGACCAGTTCCAGTTGCTGTGACAACTGTACGTCTGGTTAGGGCGGCTAGGTATTTAAACCTGAGGACACACAGTCCCGGACACCCAGTCCTGAACACGCAGCTCAGGACACCCAGTCCTCACCGTATTCCCCTTGAGCTAAGGTCCCACAGACCTCGCCCAATCACTCTGGTAAGTCTTCAAGGTAGACTCCCAAACCTTCATAGACTTCGTTCACCGGCGATCCACAATGTCTCTTGGATGCTCAGAACGCGACGCCTAACCGGCTGGAGGATTCACAGTCCTCAAGTGTAATAAGTCTTCAGATCACACAGACAAGAAGACTTAAGTGATGCCTAATTCTCTTTGGCTCTGGGTGGTTAGGGCTTTATCCTCGCAAGGAATTCTCTCTCAAAGGCTTCGAGGTGGGTTGCTCTCAAACGACAAAAGTCGTACTCTAACTCTGAGTAGCCAACCATTTATGGTTGTAGGGGGTGGGATATTTATAGCCACTAGGCAACCCGACCTGATTTGTCCGAAATGACCCTGGGTCACTAAGGAACTGACACGTGTTCCAACGGTCAGATTTCAAACTCACACGGTAACTTTACTTGGGCTACAAGCAAAGCTGACTTGTCCGACTCTAGACAAGATTCGCTCTCATAGTCTTCACTCGAAGACATAGGTTTTGTTTAAGCATCACTTCAGTCATTCTGACTGGTTCTCTTGGACCCCACTTAACAGTACGGTGGTTCCTATGACTCAACGAAGAAGAAAAAGAACTACGAAAGATCTAAGTCTTCGAGCTCCATAGGCTTCATGCGATGTCTTCTCTTGTCATAGTCTTCAATGTGAATATCTTCATATACCACCTTTGACATCAATGTCTTCATACATTTTTAGGGGTCATCTCTGGTAGGAAAACCGAATCAATGAGGGACTTCTACCTGTGTTATCCTGCGATTCTCACAAACACATTAGTCCCTCAACTAGGTTTGTCGTCAATACTCCAAAACCAACTAGGGGTGGCACTAGATGCACTTACAATCTCCCCCTTTTTGGTGATTGATGACAAACTAGTTGAAGTTTTCAACGGGGAATATAATATGTGAAATTGTAAAGGATAAGGAATTGTCTTCATAAGTTGCAAGGGCTCCCCCTGAAGATGTGCATATAAGTAATTTGCTTTTGGAATGCAAATGCACATGGCAGGTTGTGCTTGTGGAGATCCTCTTCAACTTATGATGACAATCCACTATGCATGTGAAGGTATGTGAAGATAATGACATGCATAATGGAAAATGGACGTCTGCAAAATGATCTAAGCGCGGAATTTATCGTCGCACATGTGGAATTTATCATCGCATCACGAGGTGGCAAATAAGTAGCAGACGACCATCGAGTTTAAGTGTTACAACTCAAAGAACCAACTGTATCAAAGCAAACGAGAGTTGTAAGCACGAAGCAAAAAATATAAAGCACCCGCTTGAAGACTATCAAACTCATATGCGTCTCCCCTTTTTGTCAGTAAGGACAAAAAAGGTTTGAAGACATAGAGCATTTACTCATTCCCATGAAGAGTAGGTGAAGCGGGAGGGTCGTCGGTGGTGTTCGGCGGTGCAGAAGAACTTGGAGCAGTGTCGAAGCATGCTGAAGGAGGTGGCGGTGAAGTAGCATCGTCTTCATCCTCGATCACTCTGGCATTCATAGTTGCAGTAGAGGAAGAGAACTCAGAGTCTTCAAGAGATGGAGTTCGTCGCAGCACTGCCCTTCGAGGAGGTGTGGAGTCAAACTTGAAGCGTTCAGAGAAGTCATCCTCTTGAAGATCATCTTCAGAACACATCAGCATCAGCCCTTTCCATGTGCGTCGAGAGGTTTCATGGGCAACAAAGGCATTCTTGGTGGCAAGATTGCGAATGCGATTAACATCCACCAAGAGGCTTTGCATTTGACGCTTCAACCAGTCATGATGCCTATCCTGTTTCTGATGAAGAGCCACAAGAAGCTCTCGGTCATTGAGAACACGAGTGCGCTTCTTGGGTCGTTGGGCAATTCTGCTATCAGTGGCTTCAGTGAGAGCAGGATGCGGTGCACGTGTAGTGCCAGCCAAAGGATACACACGAGTGACTGCTTCAACTCCTTCAATGTTCTGAGAAAAACTTTGATGCTCTGCATTCTGAAGACTTAGAGGTTCCTTGGCAGGCTCAGGATAGATGGCTTCAATAGACATATCCACATCAGGCAGAAAGATCCGATGATTGCGAGCAGATGGCTGATATGAGATAGCGGAGTGAAGTTTGATCAGCCGCATTACCCATGGGGCGTAGAACTTCAAGCCAAAAAGATCAAAGCCTGATGCAGCAAGTTGGCGAATGAAGAAGTCCTGTGCATTGAAGCATTTTGAAAGTGCGTTATATCGACTAGAGGGGGGGGGGGTGAATAGGCGATTTTTATGAAAGTCTTCAAAACGTGGGAGTTATGAAGACAAACAGCGAAGATATGCCTATTACTATCCAGCGAAAGTTAGATTACACTAGGCAAGCCATGGTCAAGTATTCAATAGAGTGAAAGCACAATGACAAACAGCTACAGTGTAATAAGGATCAGGTAGGAAGAAGTTATGAAGCCAAACAGATCATACATTCACGTTGTGAAGACAAAATATAGAGCAAGCATGCAATGACTTGTAAGAAAAAGGAAGTGAAGATGAAACCAGTGACTCGTTGAAGACAATGATGTGTTGGACCAGTTCCAGTTGCTGTGACAACTATACGTCTGGTTGGAGCGGCTAGGTATTTAAACCTTAGGACACACAGTCCCGGACACCCAGTCCTAAACACGCAGCTCAGGACACCAAGTCCTCACCGTATTCTCCTTGAGCTAAGGTCACATAGTCCTCGCCCAATCACTCTGGTAAGTCTTCAAGGTAGACTCCCAAACCTTCACAGACTTCGTTCACTGGCCATCCACAATGTCTCTTGGATGCTCTGAACACGACGCCTAACCGTCTGGGGATGCACAGTCCTCAAGTGTAATAAATCTTCAGATCACACAGACAAGAAGACTTAAGTGATGCCCAATGTTCTCTGGCTCTGGGTGGTTAGGGCTTTTCTCCTCGCTAGGAATTTTCTCTCAAAGGCTTCGAGGTGGGTTGCTCTCAAACGGCAAAAGCCGTGCACTGAAATCTGAGCAGCCAACAATTTATGGTTGTAGGGGGTGGGCTATTTATAGCCACTTGGCAACCCGACCTGATTTGTCCGAAATGACCCTGGGTCACTAAGGAACTGACACATGTCTCAACGGTCAGATTTCAAGCTCTCATGGCAACTTTACTTGGGCTACAAGCAAAGCTGACTTGTCCGGCTCTAGACAAGATTCGCTCTCATTGTCTTCACTCGAAGACATAGGTTTTTGGTTTAGGCATCACTTCAGTCATTCTGACTGGTTCTCCTGGACCCCACTTAACAGTACGGTGGTTCCTATGACTCAACACAAAAGAAAAAGAACTATGAAAGATCTACGTCTTCGAGCTCCATAGGCTTCATAACGTGTCTTCTTTTGTCATAGTCTTCAATATGAATATCTTCATATACCACCTTTGACTTCAATGTCTTCATACATTTTTAGGGGTCATCTCTGGTAGTAAAACCGAATCAATGAGGGACTTCTACCTGTGTTATCCTGCAATTCTCACAAACACATTAGTCCCTCAACTAGGTTTGTCGTCAATACTCCAAAACCAACTAGGGGTGGCACTAGATGCACTTACACATTTGCCATGAAGAATATAGAAGACCAAAGTCTTCATTGCACCTTCCATCTTGACATGTGGAGAGTGTCCTTTGATGGGCCAGAGAGTTCGCCTTATGATGTGATAAATAGTCCTTCGCAGATACTCAAGGTCTTCAACAAAGAACTCTTTGGGATATGCAGCATCTTGGGGCAATGGCTTCATCATACTGAGCATCTGACTCATGTTAGGTTCAGGCTTCTGAAAGATGCTCTCCACAGCTTCACTGTGAAGTTGACAGCCAGATTCGTAGAGATCGCCAGGAGTGGGTAGACCAGTGAGCTCAATGATGTCAAAGGCTTTGGCTTCGTGATGAACATTTCCTGTCATCCACTCCAGGACCCAAGTCTTCGGATCTCTGTTATACCCGCGGATGTGAAGTGTGGCATAGAATTGGAGCAGCAACTCTTCATTCCAATGCTCTTGATCGGTGACGAATGGCAGCAATCCAACCTCTTTGAAGCAATCCAGAGCTTCTTCTAGACATGGCAGACTAGCTATTGCTTCAATGTCAAGACGCTTGTGTGGGAAGATGCGACCTTGATTGTAAAGAATGCAGGAGTAATAGCTTCGCTGCGGATAGCTCCAGAACCGATCAGATGATATTCTTTCCCTTGAGTAGGGGTTCCTGGAGCTATTGAAGAAAGTGTTGTCTGCTTTGAAGCCATTGATATTGAAGGATCCAGGTGCTGATGCAGGACCCGGGAACCTGGGCAATCTTGGGATTGGCTTCTGTACCTGAGGCCTGTGCTCAACATGATAGTCGAACTGAGGACCGGCAGCATGCACAGGAACAGAAGCAGTGGGATCAGTGGCTTCACTGACTTATGGTGCTTTTGTTGGTGAGGGCTCCACATTAGCTTCAGCCATGACAACGTCAGTGACTTCATTGGTGTTGGTGGTGGCAGTCTCAAGATTTTCAACCTCCACTTGATGAGCTGGAGGGTCGGTCACAGTCACGTTCTCCTCGAGAACCGCTTCTTGGTGGGACAGGGGAGTAGCAGCTTGTGGGGCTTCTTCTTCATCGGCTGATGCAGCCGGAATGTCTTCAGCAGCTTTAGCTTCAGACACAGAGACTGGAGGCCTTGGTCCTTTGCGAAGCTTGCGCAACGCTGGCGACGCCTGTGGAGTTGGTGTTGGCTGGGCCTCAAAGTCTTCTTCCTCTTGTGGGCGATCAGCCCATGAAGCATCCTGAGCAATTGGCGTCAGAGGACGACCAATGCTGATGAGTTCGCTGTGCGTTAGCACAGGCAATGATACATGTTGGTGCTCGAGCCGAGGAAGGACTGTATCATCTTCAACATGGTCATGGTGACCAATATCTTCAGCAGCGATGGGATCAGCTGCTGGAAAGTCTTCAGCTTCATGAGCCTCTGTGAAAGCAGGCTCATGGACAGTCAGTTGACGTTCTTGTGGTTCAGCGTCAGGGTGAACCATGAAGATGGGTTCAACAATCAAGGGCTCTGTGGGAGCAGCCCGTTCCTTCTTGGTCTTCCTCTTCTTCTTGGAGGGGGCAGTAGGAGAGGCTTTAGGATGTTTCCTCTTCCTGGCTTCAGCCTCAGCAGTCCTTGTCTTCTTCAACTCTGAAGCGGTTGACCGGGCCTTTGGCTTTGAGCCAGTCATGCTAGTTGGGAAGACAATGGGATCTGCTTCCTGCCTTGGTGCAAGAGGTTCGGCCACAATGGGCTTCTTCTTCTGCTTAGCAGCCATCCTGGGATCAATGCCCGGACGCCCAAGGGCCTTGCGCTTCTCAGCTTCGTTGTAGCCTTGCACACACTTGTCAGCCAGGCTCTTCATGCGCTCCCGAGAACCCTGAGCTTCTGTGCGTTTCTTGAGAAAGGCTTCTTTGAGCTCGTGCAGCATAATCTTGAAGTTTTTCACCTCTTGCATGCTGAGCTTGGCCATATGCTTCTTGAACTGAGCCTTTTCATAGTCAATCTTTTGCTTCAGTTCGACGATGCACTGAGCGAGAGCTAGCTCTGAAGCAATGGCGCCATGGAAGGCGACACTGAGGCCAATGGGTAGTTGCAGATCTTCGAAGCTGATGTTTGGTGTGTCAAACCACTCATCAATGAAGTTGTGGATGATTGTCACGTCAAAGAGAGCAGATCATTGAAGATTTCTGCTTCTTCTTTGCTCTTGATGAGTTGCTCAAGAGCGTCATCTGCAAGATCTTCATCACTGGACAGATCAATGGCATCGTTGCGCAGAATGGCAGCAACTGTCAGCTCTTGGCCGGTGTGTGGCAGAGGCATCTTGACCTTCTGGGGCTTGGAGATGCGTGACAAATCTTCAGACTGCACACTGTCTTCAGGAGGTGCAGTTGCCAATGGCTTCGCTCGTGAGATCTTTGGTGCAGAGGCAGGCTTGGAAGCTTTTGGCTGCTTTAGTTTCTTTGGATTCGGCGCTGCAGGCGCTTCATCTGAGTCAGCGTCATCTGCAAGCTCATTTACGTCAGTCCCTTGAACCACTATGTGGGTGATGAGACCTTCAAGGTTGTAGAAGGGCCCAAGAAGATTGGGTTCAGCTTCGCGAGTTCCATCGGCACGGGGAGCAGAGGGACCAGGGTTGAAATCTAATCCCAAAGACTTCTTGATCTGCTTCGCTGAGTTCTGGGCAAACTGGAAGTTGCGCTTAAACAGATTGTCGTCACGACACCATAGCAGTGACGATGGGTCAGCATCCGCAGGCTGTGGTCCACGGACCATGCAGGGATAGAAGCCTTGTTTAATGGCTTCATCTCTGGTCCTGGGTTGAAGATTTTTGTAGAGGATGTCTCCCCATGGTCGCTTGATGGCTTTCTTTTCAGCATATTCCTTTGTCACAAATCTGTACCTGAACCACTGTTTTGCCCAATAGCGTCGAATCCATTGGATTCGTGTCTTGTGCTGATTGTAATCCTCTTCAGGATCTGTCTTGTACAGCTCTGAGAGGTCATCAGGCAGATCTCTTGATGTTTCTCCTCGATGCTTTCTGCCACCCTTCCTTGCTGATTTCTCTGAAGCCATGAACTTTAAACTGAAAGGCTTCAATACGTTCAAAGGCTTCAAGGGCTTTCGCTTGCTGGACAAATAGGAACTGGCTTCGAGAGAATTTATGTGATACTATAAGAATTCTGCAAATGAATGCAGACTATGAGAACCAAGGGATTCTCCCACGGACATGTACCTGTGACAGCATTAAGGTGCGAGGGAAGGGGAAGAGGTTATATGCATTCTCAGAAGATTTTGAAGATAAATCAGTTTAGAAGACATTGACCTCATCGTGCGAAGACATTCACTCATAGATAAGGAGTTGGTTCCAGATTTGTACGAATCCACGGATCAGTACAAGTGAGGAATCTAACTACTTTGTGAAGCATAAGTGAATATACTAGGCATGTTATGAGATGCAGTATGAAAGAGATCCAACTTGTGTGAATAGAAATTGCTTGTGGTAGAAAGTGATAAAGCTATAGGATCAAAGTGGCTGTAAAAAGGAAGTTTTATTTACCACACGAAGAACTGCTAGACGGAGTGGAAGAGGAGGCCGAGTAGTTCGATCGTCCGTGCCCTAACTTGGCGACGGAGGACACCTACGGCGACGACGGAGAAGACGATGTCCGCGGTCGGCGTGAAGACGGCGTCGGAGAGGTTGCGACAGCGAAGCGCTTCGTCGCCGGCGTCGTCGAGGGCTAGCGGTGGCCCTAGGGTTCGTGCGAGAGTGGAAGAAGAGATAATGACTGCTGTGAGGTGTGTATTTATAGGTACAGGGGCGGCACTGCGTTATTACACAGGTGCCACTGGCGATTCACATATGAGGAACACGTGGCCATCATGCAGCATATCGGGGGTTGTTCCACGTCCCACGCACGCCTGGATTGTCGGGTGGTCGTTGCCACTTCTCCGGGTTTCAGGTGAAGGAATGAGCATTGAAAACAGACTTAATGTTTGCCTCTGTATCTTCTGCTGACAAGGACGCATAGAAGACATTCGACAGTTTCAATAGAATGCATATGATTTGGAGAGATAGAGTTTGAGATAGAAAGCATAGAGAGGTTAGGTCCGATCACATTCACTTAGTTCAAAAGATTCAACAAGAAGACATAGCTATAAGTGAATGCTGTAGAGGACAGAACACTAGTATATATATATATATATATATATATATATATATATATATATGTCACACCCTAGCTAGTCATGCATTAGAGTGTTGCATCATGTTTACTTTTCATCAGAAACTTGAAATGGGGATGACAGAACCCCCAGTCCCCTCTGAAACCAACTAGGGTTACTAAAATAATTTTTCAATGAACCTGAAATGCCCTTCTAAAATGTCCATCATTTTAGCCTTGGTTCAGAACCTCTGACAAAAGTGGTGCACATTTTTCTAGGCCATCATAGGGTCTTTGAATTAAATCATAGATATTTGAATTTGGGCATTTAAAATAATATAAAATATTTAAATGCTCAAATATCTCCAAACTAAAATGTTTCATGTTGGAAATATTCCAACTATGGACCAGGAGTAGTTTGGTGATTTTGGAGTTGACTAGGTATTTTATTTAATTCAACAAAGTTGCAGAAATATTAAATAAAACAGAAAACAGAAAAGAGAGGGAAGACTTACCTGTGCGGCCCAGCCAGCTGGCCGGCCCAGCTAGCCAGCCCAGCACTGTAGCTCCCCGTCGTCTTCCTCCACACGCCCCGAAGCTGCTGCGTGCTCGCGCGCGCGCGGCCGCGCGGCCACCTCCTGCTTGCCGACGCCCTCCTGGCCGCGTGGACGACGTCCGCAGCCCGTCCCGATCCCCCCTGCTCTCGCTCACTCTCCCCCGTTTCTCCCTCGCTCTCTCTCGCTCTCGGCCGAAGCACACCGTCGCCGCCGTTCGCCGTAGCCACTGTCTCCGGCCACCCCTCGCTCCCCCGAGTAGCTCAGAAGCTCCGCCACAACTCCCTCTTCCTCCCCACCGCTCCACGAGTCCCCGGAAGCCCTGCATCGCCGCCACGTCGCCGTTCCCCTCTTCGGGCTCCGATCACCGTCACCGACGAATTCGCCGTCTCCAGCGCGTCCCCGAGCCCGCTTCGACGCCCACTGCAACCGCGGTGAGCCCCCGAGCCGTTCCCCCCTCTCCTTCCCCTCGTTCCCTCACCGTAGCTGCATCCCCCGAACCTCCGCCGTCGCCGAGCTCGCCGTCGACGCAGCTCCGGTGACCATTTGGTCACCCCGGCGAGTCCAACGCGTTCACAGAACCCAGTAGAGCATCCCTAGCACCTCACTTTGCTCGACTTCGAGCTCCAGCACCAATCCCGCGCACGACCGAAACCCGGCGGCCGCAGCCGAGCTCACCGCCGTCAACTCCGGCCACCCCGACCCCAACGGACTCCGCCAAGAGCCGCGGGTCATCCTCAGCTTCACTCCGGTGGTCGCCGCGTTCCATTTGGTGGCCGAAACGACCAAAACCACTATCGCCGCCGCACTGTTGGTCGCCGCCGGCCAGAACTCCGGCGAGCTGACGTGGCCTAGTTAATTAGCCACTAACCCACCACCTACTGACGCTGACAAGTGGGCCCCAGGGCTTAGTCAAAGCTAACCAGCCCGGGGTCAACGCGGGATTAGCCCTGTGACACTGACGTGTGGACCCCACACGTCAGGTTTGACCCGAGCCAGCCCTGTTGACCTGCTGATGTCACTGTGATGTCAGGCTGACGCAGTAATTGAATTTCTGGATTTAAATTAAATCAGGAAATTCCAGAATATTATTTAAACTTCAAAAACTCATAACTTTTATTCTGTAACTCCAAATTGGACAAATAATATATGAAAAATGATCAGAAAAATCCAATCTATCCATCTGTACTATTCTCATGCATGATCAAACAAGTTAACTTGATGTTTTAATCAGAACAAGAAAAGGCACTTTAAAAGGCCATATTTGAATTTGGAATTTGAATCTTTGATTCAAATTTGCTCAAACACATCTGGTTTTAGTTGCATTAGCCCAACACACTCATATTGCCATGTTTCATGCATGCATCATATTGTTGCACATTGTTTGGTGATGCCTGTGTATCGTTACCCTTTGCGACAGGTTCCGTCCCCGAAGAGTACCCTGATTACCCTAGCGAAGAATCGTATCCGTGCAACGAACCATCAGGCAAGCAACCAACCATTTGATCATATCGATACAATCCCATGTTCTCGCTCCTGCTCTCTTTTACTGCATTAAGACAACGCGATTCAAACTGCTGTGTGCTACGGTAGTTGAACCCATTTCCTCTGCATGACCTGTCATTGCCACAGTAACTAGATGAAACCCACTAGCATGTGTAGGAGTTGATTGAGCCATATGTATGTGTTGTTCCTACCTTGCTATGCCTGCTATGCTTAGAGTTGTGTCAGGTCTGGTTCATCTGGGTGATGGGCTAGAGTGAAATGATTATGTCGGTAATAAGAATGGTGTGGTGAACACGATTTGGTAAAGGTATCGATGAGAGGCCATGTAGGAGTACATGGTGGGTTGTTTCATTGAAGCCGACCTTAAGCACTGAGATCTGTATGTGTGATTTAAGAATCAGCTACTACCATACATTGGGCCCTGAAATATGACCCCGCTCGACTTCTTATTCACCCTAGCTCTCTGTCCAGGAGTTGCAAGTAGTTTCTAGTGTTTGTAGCCTACTGGAGGCCGTGGACAGCGCTGACCGTAGGGGTGGGCTGTGATGCGGTAGGTACGTGGCACGGTGTACCGAATACCCGTTAGGTATCTCGGGAACCCTGTTCACATCGTTCGGGGCCGTATGGGAAACCTCGGCCGGACTCCCTGCGGATGGAACCTGAATAGGCGATAAACCTGGACTAGAGGCTTAAGTGTTTAGGTAGGTCGTGGTCTACACCCACGTCGGCTTTCGCTTGAAGTCTGCCGAGCACATGTCGTGTGCAGACGCTAAGTGGTGGAAACATGTATGAGGAAGTACACCCCTGCAGGGTTAACATGATCTATTCGAATAGCCGCGTCCGCGGTAAAGGACTACTTGGTTGCCTATACAGTTCATAGACAAGTAAATGGAAACTACTAAAAGCCTCAAGATAAGTGTGAGTGCCGAGGATGGCTCTTCCATAGGAAGACGGAGGTGGATCCTCGGTAGTGTATTGAAGTGGTGAGTAGTGGACTCGTGTGCGCAAAACTATTTCAAATTGGAGTATCGTAGGATAGTCTAGCCAAGAGTCAAAGCTGGCTTGCTGCAATAACTCCACCAACCCTTCCTGATACTATGCATGTATGTAGGATCTGATGTAAGTCTTGCTGAGTACCTTTGTACTCATGTTACTATAATCTACATTTTTACAGAAGACGCTGCAACCCCTTCTGATGGGTTCTATGTAGACGTTGACATCAACGAGTAGGCTAAAGACCCAGGTGGTGACCCTGAGCTTGTGAAGGACCACATAGTATAGCCAGGCTTTCCAAGCCTCTTTTATTTTACTAGTTGTCTGTACTCAGACAAGTTACTTCCGCTGTTGGCTTGTATGATTGTATAACTTGTATGTTGGGTCGTGAGACCCGTAACTTTGTGTGTATATTATGTATGGCTCCCTGAGACTTAAATAAAGTACTTGTGTCATAGAGTCATGTTGTGATGCTTCGTTGTATTTACACATATCGAGCATATTGTGTGTATGATTGAAATGCTTGGTATGTGTGGGATCTGACTATCTAGTTGTTTATCTTTAGTAGCCTCTCTTACCGGGAAATGTCTCCTAGTGTTACCGCTGAGCCATGGTAGCTTGCTACTGCTCTGGAACACTTAGGCTGGCCGGCATGTGTCCTTCTTCGTTCCTGTGTCTGTCCCTTCGGGGAAATGTCACGCTTTGAGTACCGGAGTCCTGTTAGCCCGCTACAGCCCGGTTTACCGGAGTCCTGCTAGCCCAGTGCTACAGCCCGGACCCACTTGCTGATGACCGACACGTTCGAAGCTGGGTCATGGATGCCTGTCCCTGTAAGTCTGTGCCACTTTGGGTTTACGACTAGTCATGTCAGCCCGGGCTCTTTATCATATGGATGCTAGCGACACTATCATATACGTGAGCCAAAAGGCGCAAACGGTCCCGGGAAAAGGGTAAGACGACACCCGTGGGAATACCGTGCGTGAGGCCGCAAAGTGATATGAGGTGTTACCAGCTAGATCGATGTGACATCGAGTCGGGGTCCTGACAGCGTTGGCATCAGAGCCGGACTGCCTGTAGGTTCTCTAAGCCAAACTGGTCGATGTTGAGTCTAGAAATTCTTTAGTTATATGTTGGGGAATTGTTTGTGGGTTGGAACGTAAGGCTCTTTTTACTCCTTATACCTTATGACATTCTGATCTGAGTTAGTCCATTCTTCCACCGGGGGTTAAGGAATTAGGATCTGTTCTCTCTATCAGGATCACGTGTTACTAATCAGTAGTACCTTATAAGTTTGATGGTTATCAGCCTAGTTCAGTTTTTCTACCACATTATGTTGTAGAAATGGTTTCAAGACTTGATATGATGATGTTGAGTGTGTACGAAATCCTTTGTCAAATGTCTCAATATCCTTTTTGAGCATTTACAGCTGTTATGCTGCCGAAATTTTGCTAGAAATTCTAATGCCTTTGCATTATGATTATGCTTTCAGATGGCCACTCGCGACCTCAATCAAGTGGTTCGCCTGACTCGATGCCTAGATGTACCCGGCCATACTGCTAAGTTGGTCAGGGTAATGACTGAGGCTGGATACCGCTGGTATCCTGAGTACACGGTCGAAGAGCAATTCCGAGATTTTAATCAAAGCCAGTATCTCTGCACTGTCAGGATATTTCCATCTTATCCTGGATCCACTGAGCCTCTTCACTGCTCCTATGGACTCGGGGTTACTATTGAGATGGCTGTGCAGGATGCCGCCTACTCTATGATGACCATTATGCGAGTCAGATCTGGTCTATTTCGGGACTCTGATTTCCGGTATATGCCAGGATCACTTCCGGGAGCACAAGGGTATCTCCAGGCTATCTACGCTGACTCCACTCAGGAGGATTCACGGACTCGCACCACGGCTGAGATGCTCGAGGATAAGGACCGTGAAAATCGGGCCTTAAGGTTAGAGCTCTTCAATACCCGTGCTGACCACTGGGCCACCTTGACTCGGTTCGCACCGGCGGTGCAAGCTGGATATTCAGATATGCGCGATCTCTATCCTGTGAGATCTGCTCTGCCAGACGTGATGGTGTGGCGTGATGTAGGAGGCATCACCCCACCTCGCGGTCCCCGCAGGCCACCGTTTGTTGGTCCACGACCTCATCCTAGTCCCTATGGTCCACAAGCTCCGCGAGATCGTCTGTTTCCGGATGAACATGTTGAGCTTCCAGGCTATGGAGGTGACTTCTACGAGGACTACTACGGATCGGTCTGAGTTAGTAGTAGTATCACTAGTTCGCACTAGCTGTGTCGTCTATCGTCCCGCGTGACTCGTGGGATATGACCTAGTTTGTACTCTTTCCGGAGATGTAGAAAAATAATGTATAGGAGCTTGGAATGCCTCCGATGAGATGTAATCCTTTTCTCACCGTTTTAGTACTTTGCTTGGTCTTGTACTAAACCTGTATGGTGTGTATGACGATGGAATAAAGAAGCAGTTTCTGTATCTACCATGTCATACGGATGATCATCTTGCATTTCGAGTTATTCCTTACATTCTATATCCTATGTCGGAATTTTATCATTCTGACTAAATCATTGTCTTGTTTACCTAGGATGGTCAACACACGCGCTAACCCTGCTTCCCAAGAGCAGGCCGAAGGCAGTGAAGCCAGGAATGAACATCTGCCTCAACCTCCTTCACTAGCCGAGGTTATGATGGAAGCTGAGAGAAACAAGCGGGAGACAAACCGTTTGTTGGAGCGTATTGAACAGAACACAGCACACCATCAGAGGGCTAACGTGGTGTCACTCAGTGATTTTATCAAATTGCATCCACCCACGTTCCACCACTCCGTCGAGCCTCTCGACGCTGATGACTGGCTTCGCAGTATCTCTCACAAACTGCGTTCCGCGCTGGTAGCGGAGGCTGACAAGGTCACCTTTGCTGCATATCATCTTGAAGGCCCCGCCAGTCTATGGTGGGAGAATTATGGAGCTATGCGCCCAGCAGGCCATGTCACAACTTGGGCTGAATTCAGCGACGCTTTCCGTGAGCATCACATTCCGGAGGGTCTCATGGACCGTAAGCGTGAAGAATTTTGCAATTTCACCCAAGGCCGACTTTCTGTGGATGTCTATAGCAGGGAGTTTGGTAATCTTGCACGATATGCAACCGAGGAAGTTTCTACTGACGCCAAGAAGCAAGCAAGGTTCCGTAAGGGCCTTAGTCCTGAGCTTCGCCGCGACCTCCGTCTGCATGAGTGCACATCTTTTTCGAAACTTGTCAACAAAGTCATCAGTGCTGAAACTGGTCAGACTGACTATGACGCAACACGCAAGCATGGACGTGACACGGGTTCCTCATCCGGTGCTGGTCCTCAGAAGCGCCGCGTGTGGGTACCCAACACCGCCCTGCCACCCAGGTTCACACCGAGGCCATCTTTCCAGGCGCCTCGCCCCGCTCAACAGTCTGCTCCAGCTAAGCCCTATGGGGGTCCAACCAATAATGCTCCTCCACGTACCAGTTCTGTGACTTGTTTCAAGTGTGGGGAATCTGGTCACTATATGCGTGAGTGCCCCCAGACCAACCCCAATCAATCTGCTAAAGCTGTTGGCCGTGGCAAGCCGACAGGAAAAGTGTTTCATGCCAAACCGGTCACCGCTTCACGTGGCCATGTCAACTGTGTCTCTGCCGAAGAAGCTCAAGAGGATCCCAACGTCGTTCTCGGTACGCTTCTTGTTAATTGCCACCTGGCATCTGTTCTTTTCGATACAGGAGCCTCTCATTCTTTTATATCTGAAAATTATGCTCGTTTGCATAACGTTGCATTCTGTGACTTGCCATCCTCTATGGTAATTCAAACTCCGGGATCCAAATGGCAAACTTCTAGAGTAAGCCATGGAAATGAAATCCAAGTCGACAGACTTGTTTTTCTTGCATCTTTGATAGCCCTTAAATCTTCAGATATTAATATCATTTTGGGTATGGACTGGATGTCAGCTCATCATGCCCAAATCGATTGCTTCTCTAGGACTGTTCAACTCACCCATCCTTCGGGGAAGATAGTCAATGTTTTGACTCGAATAGCCAAGCGACAATTATATTCTCTTAACGCCAACCCTTTGCCAGACCTTGAGGACGTTCCGGTAGTCCGTGACTTTCCGGATGTCTTTCCAGAAGAATTGCCAGGGGTTCCACCTGACAGGGATGTTGAGTTTGTAATAGACCTCATCCCCGGAACCGTTTCGATTGCTAGAAGGCCTTATAAGATGGCACCCCTAGAACTAGTCGAGCTTAAGAAACAACTCGATGAATCCTTGAAGAAGGGTTTCATCCGCCCTAGTTCATCTCCGTGGGCTTGCCCCGTCCTATTCGTCAAGAAGAAGGATGGTACGGACCGGATGGTTGTAGATTACCGACCTGTCAATTTGGTCACGATCAAGAACAAATATCCACTTCCCAGGATCAACGACCTGTATGATCAGCTCGCTGGATCCTCAGTCTTTTCCAAGATGGATTTGAGGTTGGGATACCATCAAATCAAAATCAGGAACGGGGACATTCCTAAAACGGCCTTTGTTACTCGTTATGGCCAATACGAGTACACCGTCATGTCCTTCGGTTTAACCAACGCTCCAGCCACCTTTTCTCGGTTAATGAACTCAATCTTCATGGAGTATTTGGATAAATTCGTCGTAGTTTATCTCGATGATATACTCATCTACTCCAAGAACGAGGAAGAACATGCCGAACATCTAAGACTAGTGTTGCAGAAACTTCGTGAGCATCGCCTTTATGCCAAATTTTCAAAATGTGAATTCTGGTTGCCAGAAGTGACCTATCTGGGCCATGTAATATCTGGTAAAGGTATTGCTGTTAACCCTGAGCGAGTTCAAGCCGTCCTTGACTGGACTCCACCTGAATCTGTCAAGCAAGTTCGGAGTTTTCTGGGCTTAGCAAGTTATTGTCGTCGCTTTGTCGAGAACTTCTCCAAAGTTGCTAAACCTCTAACCGAACTCCTCAAGAAAGATAAGAAGTTCGAATGGACTCCACAATGTGAGCACAGCTTTCAGGAACTGAAAAGACGCCTGACTTCTGCTCCCGTGCTGGTACCGCCAGACTTCTCCAAAGACTTTGTTATCTACTGCGACGCCTCGCGACAAGGACTAGGTTGCATTCTCATGCAAGAACGACACGTAATTGCTTACGCTTCACGGCAGTTGCACCCACATGAGGAGAATTATCCTACCCATGATCTAGAACTTGCAGCCGTAGTCTATGCACTTAAGACCTGGCGACATTACCTCCTCGGTAATCGTTGCGAGATATTCACTGATCACCAAAGTCTGAAGTACATCTTCACCCAACCGGATCTGAATCTCAGGCAAAGACGTTGGGTTGAATTGATCACAGACTTCGACTTAGGAATAACCTATACCCCAGGGAAAGCCAACGTCATGGCTGATGCGCTAAGTCGTAAATCTTATTGTAACAACCTGATGTTACAACAAAGTCAACCGCTTCTCCATGAGGAAATTCGGAAGCTTAACCTTCACATTGTACCTCAAGGTTTTCTTTCCACCTTGGTGGCAAAACCTACACTTACGGATCAAATCATCGCTGCCCAAAAGCGAGATAAGGGAATCTCTAAAATCAAAGAGAACATTGCTAGCGGAGGTGCTAGTTGTTTCTCCACTAATGATCATGGTGTTGTGTACTTTGAGAACCGTCTAGTGGTTCCCAAGAACCAGCATCTACGACAGTTGATCCTTAAGGAGGCCCATGAATCTCCTCTCACCATTCATCCCGGTAGTACTAAAATGTATCAGGACCTACGCCAGAGGTTCTGGTGGACTAGGATGAAGAGAGAAATTGCTCAGTATATTGCCAATTGCGACGTCTGTCGTCGTGTAAAAGCAGAGCATCAACGACCTGCTGGTACCCTTCAACCCCTAGCTATTCCTGAATGGAAATGGGATAAAATTGGTATGGATTTCATTACCGGCTTTCCCAGGACCAAAAGAGGGAATAATGCTATCTTCGTCGTGGTCGATCGTCTTTCCAAAGTAGCTCATTTCTTACCTGTTCGTGAGAGTATAACCGCTAGCCAGCTGGCAGACTTATACATCTCCCGAATAGTGTCCCTTCATGGTGTTCCTTTGGAAATCAATTCGGATCGAGGAAGTCTTTTCACCTCTCGATTTTGGGAAAGTTTCCAAAATGCTATGGGAACCCGTCTCTCCTTTAGCACCGCTTTCCACCCTCAGTCAAGTGGTCAAGTGGAACGCGTCAATCAGATTCTAGAAGACATGCTTTGAGCCTCCGTTATCTCATTCGGAATGGACTGGGAGAAGTGCCTTCCATTTGCCGAATTCGCTTACAACAACAGCTATCAATCTAGCTTGGGTAAAGCCCCTTTTGAAGTTCTCTATGGGCGACGATGTCGAACACCCCTTAACTGGTCAGAGACCGGGGAAAGACAATTCTTTGGCCCGGATATGATTCAGGAAGCAGAAGAACAAGTTCGTATCGTTCGTGAAAAGTTGAAAACAGCCCAATCTCGTCAAAAGAGTCAATATGACCGAAAACATAAGGCTATGACTTTCGCGGTTGACGAGAAGGCTTATCTTCGGGTCACCCCTCTGAAGGGAACCCAATGTTTCGGTATCAAAGGCAAATTGGCTCCTCGTTACATTGGACCTTTTCGCATTCTTGCCAAACGAGGAGAAGTTGCCTACCAGTTGGAACTACCTCCGCACCTCTCCAGGGTTCACGATGTCTTCCACGTCTCTCAACTCAGGCGTTGCTTCTCGGATCCTATCCGTGAAGTGGACCACGAAACGCTTGATCTCCAAGATAATCTTACATATCGAGAGTACCCCATTCGTATCCTCGATCAAGCCGAACGTACCACGCGACGTCATAATATCAAGTTTCTCAAGGTTCAATGGTCGCACCATTCTGAGGATGAAGCAACTTGGGAAAGGGAGGATCGTCTTCGACTCGAATATCCCGCCTTCTTCTCGGAGGAACCCAAATCTCGGGACGAGATTCTTTTGAGTGGGGGTGAGTTGTCACACCCTAGCTAGTCATGCATTAGAGTGTTGCATCATGTTTACTTTTCATCAGAAACTTGAAATGGGGATGACAGAACCCCCAGTCCCCTCTGAAACCAACTAGGGTTACTAAAATAATTTTTCAATGAACCTGAAATGCCCTTCTAAAATGTCCATCATTTTAGCCTTGGTTCAGAACCTCTGACAAAAGTGGTGCACATTTTTCTAGGCCATCATAGGGTCTTTGAATTAAATCATAGATATTTGAATTTGGGCATTTAAAATAATATAAAATATTTAAATGCTCAAATATCTCCAAACTAAAATGTTTCATGTTGGAAATATTCCAACTATGGACCAGGAGTAGTTTGGTGATTTTGGAGTTGACTAGGTATTTTATTTAATTCAACAAAGTTGCAGAAATATTAAATAAAACAGAAAACAGAAAAGAGAGGGAAGACTTACCTGTGCGGCCCAGCCAGCTGGCCGGCCCAGCTAGCCAGCCCAGCACTGTAGCTCCCCGTCGTCTTCCTCCCCACGCCCCGAAGCTGCTGCGTGCTCGCGCGCGCGCGGCCGCGCGGCCACCTCCTGCTTGCCGACGCCCTCCTGGCCGCGTGGACGACGTCCGCAGCCCGTCCCGATCCCCCCTGCTCTCGCTCACTCTCCCCCGTTTCTCCCTCGCTCTCTCTCGCTCTCGGCCGAAGCACACCGTCGCCGCCGTTCGCCGTAGCCACTGTCTCCGGCCACCCCTCGCTCCCCCGAGTAGCTCAGAAGCTCCGCCACAACTCCCTCTTCCTCCCCACTGCTCCATGAGTCCCCGGAAGCCCTGCATCGCCGCCACGTCCCCGTTCCCCTCTTCGGGCTCCGATCA
The DNA here is from genome assembly GCF_018294505.1 of Triticum aestivum. Taxonomy (NCBI): domain Eukaryota; kingdom Viridiplantae; phylum Streptophyta; class Magnoliopsida; order Poales; family Poaceae; genus Triticum; species Triticum aestivum. Next base: position 477,731,206 of record NC_057806.1, read on the forward strand.
CCGTCACCGACGAATTCGCCGTCTCCAGCGCGTCCCCGAGCCCGCTTCGACGCCCACTGCAACCGCGGTGAGCCCCCGAGCCGTTCCCCCCTCTCCTTCCCCTCGTTCCCTCACCGTAGCTGCATCCCCACCACGGCCGAACCTCCGCCGTCGCCGAGCTCGCCGTCGACGCAGCTCCGGTGACCATTTGGTCACCCCGGCGAGTCCAACGCGTTCACAGAACCCAGTAGAGCATCCCTAGCACCTCACTTTGCTCGACTTCGAGCTCCAGCACCAATCCCGCGCACGACCGAAACCCGGCGGCCGCAGCCGAGCTCACCGCCGTCAACTCCGGCCACCCCGACCCCAACGGACTCCGCCAAGAGCCGCGGGTCATCCTCAGCTTCACTCCGGTGGTCGCCGCGTTCCATTTGGTGGCCGAAACGACCAAAACCACTATCGCCGCCGCACTGTTGGTCGCCGCCGGCCAGAACTCCGGCGAGCTGACGTGGCCTAGTTAATTAGCCACTAACCCACCACCTACTGACGCTGACAAGTGGGCCCCAGGGCTTAGTCAAAGCTAACCAGCCCGGGGTCAACGCGGGATTAGCCCTGTGACACTGACGTGTGGACCCCACACGTCAGGTTTGACCCGAGCCAGCCCTGTTGACCTGCTGATGTCACTGTGATGTCAGGCTGACGCAGTAATTGAATTTCTGGATTTAAATTAAATCAGGAAATTCCAGAATATTATTTAAACTTCAAAAACTCATAACTTTTATTCTGTAACTCCAAATTGGACAAATAATATATGAAAAATGATCAGAAAAATCCAATCTATCCATCTGTACTATTCTCATGCATGATCAAACAAGTTAACTTGATGTTTTAATCAGAACAAGAAAAGGCACTTTAAAAGGCCATATTTGAATTTGGAATTTGAATCTTTGATTCAAATTTGCTCAAACACATCTGGTTTTAGTTGCATTAGCCCAACACACTCATATTGCCATGTTTCATGCATGCATCATATTGTTGCACATTGTTTGGTGATGCTGTGTATCGTTACCCTTTGCGACAGGTTCCGTCCCCGAAGAGTACCCTGATTACCCTAGCGAAGAATCGTATCCGTGCAACGAACCATCAGGCAAGCAACCAACCATTTGATCATATCGATACAATCCCATGTTCTCGCTCCTGCTCTCTTTTACTGCATTAAGACAACGCGATTCAAACTGCTGTGTGCTACGGTAGTTGAACCCATTTCCTCTGCATGACCTGCCATTGCCACAGTAACTAGATGAAACCCACTAGCATGTGTAGGAGTTGATTGAGCCATATGTATGTGTTGTTCCTACCTTGCTATGCCTGCTATGCTTAGAGTTGTGTCAGGTCTGGTTCATCTGGGTGATGGGCTAGAGTGAAATGATTATGTCGGTAATAAGAATGGTGTGGTGAACACGATTTGGTAAAGGTATCGATGAGAGGCCATGTAGGAGTACATGGTGGGTTGTTTCATTGAAGCCGACCTTAAGCACTGAGATCTGTATGTGTGATTTAAGAATCAGCTACTACCATACATTGGGCCCTGAAATATGACCCCGCTCGACTTCTTATTCACCCTAGCTCTCTGTCCAGGAGTTGCAAGTAGTTTCTGGTGTTTGTAGCCTACTGGAGGCCGTGGACAGCGCTGACCGTAGGGGTGGGCTGTGATGCGGTAGGTACGTGGCACGGTGTACCGAATACCCGTTAGGTATCTCAGGAACCCTGTTCACATCGTTCGGGGCCGTATGGGAAACCTCGGCCGGACTCCCTGCGGATGGAACCTGAATAGGCGATAAACCTGGACTAGAGGCTTAAGTGTTTAGGTAGGTCGTGGTCTACACCCACGTCGGCTTTCGCTTGAAGTCTGCCGAGCACATGTCGTGTGCAGATGCTAAGTGGTGGAAACATGTATGAAGAAGTACACCCCTGCAGGGTTAACATGATCTATTCGAATAGCCGCGTCCGCGGTAAAGGACTACTTGGTTGCCTATACAGTTCATAGACAAGTAAATGGAAACTACTAAAAGCCTCAAGATAAGTGTGAGTGCCGAGGATGGCTCTTCCGTAGGAAGACGGAGGTGGATCCTCGGTAGTGTATTGAAGTGGTGAATAGTGGACTCGTGTGCGCAAAACTATTTCAAACTGGAGTATCGTAGGATAGTCTAGCCAAGAGTCAAAGCTGGCTTGCTGCAATAACTCCACCAACCCTTCTTGATACTATGCATGTATGTAGGATCTGATGTAAGTCTTGCTGAGTACCTTTGTACTCATGTTGCTATAATCTACATTTTTACAGAAGACGCTGCAACCCCTTCTGATGGGTTCTATGTAGACGTTGACATCAACGAGTAGGCTAAAGACCCAGGTGGTGACCCTGAGCTTGCGAAGGACCACATAGTATAGCCAGGCTTTCCAAGCCTCTTTTATTTTACTAGTTGTCTGTACTCAGACAAGTTACTTCCGCTGTTGGCTTGTATGATTGTATGACTTGTATGTTGGGTCATGAGACCCGTATCTTTGTGTGTATATTATGTATGGCTCACTGAGCCTTAAATAAAGTACTTGTGTCGTAGAGTCATGTTGTGATGCTTCGTTGTATTTGCACATATCGGGCATATTGTGTGTATGATTGAAATGCTTGGTATGTGTGGGATCTGACTATCTAGTTGTTTATCTTTAGTAGCCTCTCTTACCGGGAAATGTCTCCTAGTGTTACCGCTGAGCCATGGTAGCTTGCTACTGCTCTGGAACACTTAGGCTGGCCGGCATGTGTCCTTCTTCGTTCCTGTGTCTGTCCCTTCGGGGAAATGTCACGCTTTGAGTACCGGAGTCCTGTTAGCCCGCTACAGCCCGGTTTACCGGAGTCCTGCTAGCCCAGTGCTACAGCCCGGACCCACTTGCTGATGACCGACACGTTCGAAGCTGGGTCATGGATGCCTGTCCCTGTAAGTCTGTGCCACTTTGGGTTTACGACTAGTCATGTCAGCCCGGGCTCTTTATCATATGGATGCTAGCGACACTATCATATACGCGAGCCAAAAGGCGCAAACGGTCCCGGGAAAAGGTAAGACGACACCCGTGGGGATACCGTGCGTGAGGCCGCAAAGTGATATGAGGTGTTACCAGCTAGATCGATGTGACATCGAGTCGGGGTCCTGACAGCGTTGGCATCAGAGCCGGACTGCCTGTAGGTTCTCCAAGCCAAACTGGTCGATGTTGAGTCTAGAAATTCTTTAGTTATATGTAGGGGAATTGTTTGTGGGATGGAACGTAAGGCTCTTTTTACTCCTTATACCTTATGACTTCTGATCTGAGTCAGTCCATTCTTCCACCGGGGGTTAAGGAATTAGGATCTATTCTCTCTATCAGGATCACGTGTTACTAATCAGTAGTACCTTATAAGTTTGATGGTTACAAGCCTAGTTCAGTTCTACTACCACATTATGTTGCCAGAATGGTTTCAGAACTTTGATATGGTGATGTTGAGTGTGTACGAAATCCTTTGTCAAATGTCTCAAAATCCTTTTTGAGCATTTACAGCTGTTATGCTGCCGAAATTTTGCTAGAAATTCTAATGCTCTTGCATTATGATTGTGCTTTCAGATGGCCACTCGCGACCTCAATCAAGTGGTTCGCCTGACTCGATGCCTAGATGTACCCGGCCATACTGCTAAGTTGGTCAGGGTAATGACTGAGGCTGGATATCGCTGGTATCCCGAGTACACGGTCGAAGAGCAATTCCGAGATTTTAATCAAAGCCAGTATCTCTGCACTGTCAGGATATTTCCATCTTATCCTGGATCCACCGAGCCTCTTCACTGCTCCTATGGACTCGGGGTTACTATTGAGATGGCTGTGCAGGACGCCGCCTACTCTATGATGACCATTATGCGAGTCAGATCTGGGTTATTTCGGGACTCTGATTTCCGGTATATGCCAGGATCACTTCCGGGAGCACAAGGGTATCTCCAGGCTATTTATGCTGACCCCACTCAGGAGGATTCACGGACTCGCACCACTGCTGAGATGCTCGAGGATAAGGACCGTGAAAATCGGGCCTTGAGGTTAGAGCTCTTCAATACCCGTGCTGACCATTGGGCCACTTTGACTCGGTTTGCACCGGCGGTGCAAACTGGATATTCAGATATGCGCGATCTCTATCCTGTGAGATCTGCTCTGCCGGACGTGATGGTTTGGCGTGATGTAGGAGGCATCACCCCACCTCGCGGTCCCCGCAGGCCACCGTCTGTTGGTCCAAGGCCTCATCCTAGCCCCTATGGTCCACAAGCTCCGCGAGACCGTCTGTTTCCGGATGATCATGTTGAACTTCCAGGCTATGGAGGCGACTTCTACGAGGACTACTACGGATCGGTCTGAGTTAGCGGTAGTATCACTAGTTCGCACTAGCTGTGTCGTCTATCGTCCTGCGTGACTCGTGGGATATGACCTAGTTTGTACTCTTTCCGGAGGTGTAGAAAAATAATGTATAGGAGCTTGGGATGCCTTCGATGAGATGTAATCCTCTTTTCACCGTAATAGTACTTTGTTTGGTCTTGTACTAAACCCTGTATGGTGTGTATGATGATGGAATAAAAGAAGCAGTTTCTGTATCTACCATGTCATACGGATGATCATCTTGCATTCCGAGTTATTCCTTACATTATGTACTCTATGTCGGAATTTTATCATCCTGACTAAATCATTGTCTTGTTTACCTAGGATGGTCAACACGCGCACTAACCCTGCTCCTCAAGAGCAGGCCGAAGGCAGTGAAGTCAGGGATGCAAATCTGCCTCATCCTCCTTCACTAGCCGAGGTTATGATGGAAGCTGAGAGAAACAAGCGGGAGACCAACCGTTTGTTGGAGCGTATTGAACAGAACACAACACACCATCAGAGGACTAACGTGGTGTCACTCAGTGATTTTATCAAATTACATCCATCCACGTTCCACCACTCCGTCGAGCCTCTCGACGCTGATGACTGGCTTCGCAGTATCTCTCACAAACTGCGTTCCGCGCTGGTAGCGGAGGCTGACAAGGTCACCTTTGCTGCATATCATCTTGAAGGCCCCGCCAGTCTATGGTGGGAGAATTATGGAGCTATGCGCCCAGCGGGCCATGTCACTTCCTGGGCTGAGTTCAGCGAGGCTTTCCGTGAACATCACATTCCGGAGGGTCTCATGGACCGTAAACGTGAGGAATTCTGCAATTTCACCCAAGGCCGACTTTCTGTGGATGTTTACAGTAGGGAGTTTGGTAATCTCGCACGATATGCAACCGAGGAAGTTTCTACTGACGCCAAGAAGCAAGCAAGGTTCCGTAAGGGACTTAGTCCTGAGCTTCGCCGCGACCTCCGTCTGCATGAGTGCACATCTTTTCAGAAACTTGTCAACAAAGCCATCAGTGCTGAAACTGGTCAGACTGACTACGACGCAACACGCAAGCATGGCCGTGATATGGGTTCCTCATCCGGTGCTGGTCCTCAGAAGCGCCGCGTGTGGGTACCCAACACCGCCCTGCCACCCAGGTTCACACCGAGGCCATCTTTCCAGGCGCCTCGCCCCGTTCAACAGTCTGCTCCAGCCAAGCCCTATGGGGGTCCAATCAATAATGCTCCTCCACGTACCAGTTCCGTGACTTGTTTCAAGTGTGGGGAATCTGGTCACTATATGCGTGAGTGTCCTCAGACCAACCCCAACCAATCTGCTAAAGCTGTTGGCCGTGGCAAGCCGACAGGGAAAATATTCCACGCCAAACCGGTCACCGCTTCACGTGGCCATGTCAACTGTATCTCTGCCGAAGAAGCTCAAGAGGATCCCAACGTCGTTCTCGGTACGCTTCTTGTAAATTGCCACCCGGCATCTGTTCTTTTCGATACAGGAGCCTCTCATTCTTTTTATCCGAAAATTATGCTCGTTTGCATAACGTTGCATTCTGTGACATGCCATCCACTATGGAAATTTCTACCCCTGGTTCTAGATGGCAGACCTCTAGGGTAAGTTATGGAAATGAAATCCAAGTCGACAGACTTGTTTTTCTCGCGTCTTTGATAGCCCTTAAATCTTCAGATATTAATATCATTTTGGGTATGGACTGGATGTCAGCTCATCAAGCCAAAATTGATTGCTTCTCTAGGACTGTTCAACTCACCCATCCTTCGGGGAAGATAGTCAATGTCTTGACCCGAATAGCCAAGCGACAATTATATTCTCTTAACGCCAGCCCTTTGCCAGACCTTGAGGACATTCCGGTAGTCCGTGACTTCCCGGATGTCTTTCCAGAGGAATTGCCAGGTGTTCCACCTGACAGGGATGTTGAGTTCGTAATAGACCTCATTCCAGGAACCGTTCCGATTGCTAGAAGACCTTATAAGATGGCACCACTAGAACTAGCCGAGCTTAAGAAACAACTCGATGAGTCCTTGAAAAAGGGTTTCATCCGACCTAGTTCATCTCCGTGGGCTTGCCCCGTCCTCTTCGTCAAGAAGAAGGATGGTACGGACCGGATGGTTGTAGATTACCGACCTGTCAATTTGGTCACAATCAAGAACAAATATCCGCTTCCCAGGATCAACGACCTGTATGATCAGCTCGCTGGATCCTCAGTCTTCTCCAAGATGGATTTGAGGTTGGGCTACCATCAAATCAAAATCAGAAACGGGGACATTCCTAAAACGGCCTTTGTTACTCGTTATGGCCAATACGAGTACACCGTCATGTCCTTCGGATTAACCAACGCTCCAGCCACTTTTTCTCGGTTAATGAACTCAATCTTCATGGAGTATTTGGATAAATTCGTCGTGGTTTACCTCGATGATATACTCATCTACTCCAAGAACGAGGAAGAACATGCCGAACATTTAAGACTAGTGTTGAAGAAACTTCGAGAGCATCGCCTTTATGCCAAATTTTCTAAATGTGAATTCTGGTTGTCAGAAGTGACCTATCTAGGTCATGTAATATCTGGTAAAGGTATTGCTGTTAACCCTGAGCGAGTTCAAGCCATCCTTAATTGGACTCCACCTGAATCGGTCAAGCAAGTTCGGAGTTTTCTAGGCTTAGCGAGCTATTGTCGTCGCTTTGTCGAGAACTTCTCCAAAGTTGCTAAACCTCTAACCGAACTCCTCAAGAAAGATAAAAAGTTCGAATGGACTCCACAATGTGAGCACAGCTTTCAGGAACTGAAAAGACGCCTGACCTCTGCTCCCGTACTGGTACCGCCAGACTTTTCCAAGGACTTTGTTATCTACTGCGACGCCTCGCGACAAGGACTAGGTTGCATTCTTATGCAAGATCGACACGTAATTGCTTACGCTTCACGGCAATTGCACCCACATGAGGAGAATTATCCTACTCATGATCTAGAGCTTGCAGCCGTAGTCTATGCACTTAAGACCTGGCGACATTACCTCCTCGGTAATCGTTGCGAAATATT